>NC_034196.2:7007205-7278696 GCF_002021735.2 Oncorhynchus kisutch
TGTCCTTTTTCAGTTCTGGAAAGTAGATTAAGTAATTAGATATGACAAAAGTAGGTTGATATGGTGGTGTGTTTGCTTTGTGTGTCTCATCATGGCTACACATGTCACTTTGCACAGTGGAAATCCCTGATTCAAAGCTGGTACACTGTCAAACAGTTGGCAATGAGCCTTGTCTCTCTCACACACACACACGGATAGAAAACCCCAACTGTTGGACTGAATTTTAATAAGGGTATGGGTGCAGTGCACTTGCTTTCAACCCTAGTCAGTTAATTTACAGTATGAGTCAAGTTTGGAACACCTGCTCATTCAAGGGCTTTTCTTTATTTTTACTATTTTGTACATTGTAGAATGAAATGAACACATGGAATCATGTCGTAACCAAAAAACTGTTAAATCTAAATATATTGTTAGATTTTAGATTTTTTTGAGTAGCCACCCTTTGCCTTGATGACAGCTTTGCACACTTGGCATTCTCTGAACCAGCTTTACCTGGAATGCTTTTCCAATAGTCTTGAAGGAGTTCCTATAAATGCTGAGCTTTTGTTGGCTGCTTTTCTTTCACTCTGCGATCCAACTCATCCCAACCCTTCTCAATTGGGTTGAGGTTGGGTGATTGTGGAGGCCAGGTCATCTGTTGCAGCACTCATCACTCTTGGTAAAATAGCCCTTACACAGCCTGGAGGTGTGTTGGGTCATTGTCCTGTTGAAAAACATATTATAGTCCCACTAAGCGCAAACCAGATGGGATGGTGTATCCCTGCAGAATGCTGTGGTAGCCATGCTGGTTAAGTGTGCCTTGAATTCTAAATAAATCACTGACAGTGTCACCAGCAAACCACCATCACACCACCTCCATGCTTCACGGTGGGAACCACACATGCAGTTTGTCTACTCTGTGTCTCACAAAGACACGGCGGTTGGAAGCAAAAATCTCACATTTTGACAGATTTCCACCGGTCTAATGTCCATTGCTTGTGTTTCTTGGCCCAAGCAAGTCTCTTCTTATTGGTGTCCTTTTTGTAGTGGTTTCTTTGCAGCAATTTGGCCATGAAGGCCTCATTCACGCAGTCTCCTCTGAACAGTTGATGTTGAGATGTCTGTTACTTGAACTCTGAAGTGTTTATTTGGGCTGTAATCTGAGGCTGGTAACTCTAATAAACTTATCCTCTGTAGCAAAGGTAACTCTTCCTTTCCAGTGGTTGTCTTCATGAGAGCCAGTTTCATCATAGCGCTTGATGGTTTTTGCGACTGCACTTGAAGAAACTTATAAAGTTCTTGACATTTTCCATATTGGCTTACCTTCATCTCTTAAAGTATTGATGGCCTGTTGTTTCTCTTTGCTTATTTGAGCTGTTCTTGACCTAATATGGACTTGGTTTTTTTACCAAATAGATCAATCCTCTGTATATCACCCTGATTGGCTCAAATGCATTAAGAAGAAAATTCCACAAATTAACTTTTAACAGGGCACACCTGTTAATTGAAATGCATTCCAGGTGACTACCTCATGAAGCTGATTGGGAGAATGCCAAGTGTGTGCAAAACTGTCATCAAGGCAAAGGGTGGCAACTCTCAAATATAAAATACTCTTTCTTTGGTTACTACATGGTTCCATTTATTTTATTATATAATGTAGAAAATAGTAAAGAAAAAAAAAAAACCTTGAAGGAGTAGGTGTCCATACTTTTGACTGGTACTGTATGTAATTTTCAATACACTCATTGCCTACAGTTTGATCAGTATATGTCTTTTAGACAGACTTAGATGGGATGGTTTCTAGATTTAATGAGTTGTCAAGGAAATAAAGAGCCTTTAAATTTGTATTTTATTTAACTAGGCAAGTCAGTTAAGAACACGTACTTTATTTATAATGACGGCTTACACCAGCCAAACCCGGATGACGCTGGGCCAATTGTGCACCGCCCTATGGGACTTCCAATCATGGCCGGTTGTGATACAGCCTTGATTCATACCAGGGTGTCTGTAGTTCTGTAGTGACACATTTAGCGCTGAGATGCAGTGCCTTAGACCACTCTGCCACTCGGGTGCCCTTTGACCACATTATCGCTGCAGTATATGTCTTCTGCCCTTTTAGAGCTCGGTAAAATACTGAGGCGGGGGGTGTTGTCACATGGAATCTATTCAGTGCTAGAAAGCTCACTAGAGGCCACATAATCTGTCAAGTGTGGGTGGAAATGTGTTCTCGTTTGTGATGCTCCATTTTCAAGCTGTGCCATATTTGTTTGGCAGGAGAGAGACCTCCACACTGGGCTGGGGCTCAATGGCATCTGTCCTACATCTCTCTATTGCCAACAGTGTCATCATACATTGAGCCTCCTGTGAGAATTAGCCTGACCTCTTTTTCCATTGAGTGTGCACTTGTGAGGGAGAGAACAGAACAGACTCAACTTGAGCATTTGGTTGGCTGTAGGCCAAATTTACTGTTCTAAAGTCCTCTACCTTCTCACAAGCTTTTTGAATTGTCCTGATAGGGCAATTCGATAGTAACAGAATTGTGCTGAGACTCAGATTGTTCACTTTTCGAATTTGTATGCCAAACAAAAACTATTGATTTCAAAGTTCAACAAACCATACAACTCCATGCACAAGGACTACTTTTAACAATTTACATTTGACAAAAACACATTTACTGGAAAAACTGTCTCACGCAAAATGTGGTAACACAATTTCTGTAAAATCTCTCTCCGACCACGTTTTCCAATTAAAGATTCAACGATGTCTGCAGAAATAATGGGGTGTCAGCCAGGATGTCAGTTAGCCGGCAATTTAGCCTGCAATTTGCCGGCTTTCGGACTGTTTAAGTAAAACTGTTGCCGGCCAAAAGTACTGGGAAGAAAGAAAATACTATTGCAAAATAATGCTTTTTATTCATTAATAGAAAACCAGTTGACTTAAATACCATGTTTATTGTTCTAATTTGCATAATTTAGTAGAGTTAAATTGGTCTGTGTATTTTTGTTAGTCATCATGTCCCATTCAAGTGCATGCAACAAGCTATTAGTGCGTCACCCACCACTACAATGTGAGCTGGAGGCAGTATGCATTTTGAGATCATTCTTAATTGTTTGAAACTTGAATGTTTTATTTCATGTTATGAGGCATGTCTTACCTTGCTTCAAAGTAGCTTGTAAGCAAAATCCAACCGTGGAAACTTTTTTTATTTCATAGACTTAATAAGAGGTGCGTGAGTATAAATTGATTCTACTGTTCTGCGTGCCAGTTATTCTTTTCATATGCACATTTTCATGGAACAGTTTCATTTCAATAATAATTGTTTTTATTTCTTAATCATTGTCATGTGGGTAATAATAAAAATCAGAATTAAAATGGTAATCTAAAAGTCTAATGCGGGATCACCAGCCTCTACCATATGGACACATCGATACACTGGTCCATTGGCAGCTAAAGAAATGAGCGCATGGAACTCGTAGCCTATAGTCCATTGCTCATTCACACTGAGGATTAGTGATTATCGAGGTGGAGCCAGAAGCATACCATCCTGCATCCCACTGCTGGCTTGCCTGGGAAGCTAAGCAGGGTTGGTCCTGGTCTGGCCCTGGATGGGAGATCAGATGCTACTGGAAGCGGTGTTGGAGGACCAGTAGGAGGAACTATATCCTCCGGTCTAAAACAAATATCCCAATCCCCCAGGGCAGTGATTGGGGACATTGACCTGTTTTGGGTGCCGTCTTTTGGATGGGATGTTAAACAGGTGTCCTGGCTCTCTGTGTGATCTTTAGTGACCATGGTTCTTATTGTAAAAGTAGGGGTGCTAACCCCGGTGTCCTGGCTAAATTCCCAATCTGGGCCTCATACCATCATGCCACCTAAACATTTATTTTTTGTATTTTTATTTATTTAACCATTTATTTTACTAGGCAAGTCAGTTAAGGACTAATTCGTATTTACAATGACGGCCTACAGTGGGTTAACTGGCTTTTTCAGGGGCAGAACAACATTTTTTTTTACCTTGTCAGCTCGGGGACTTGATCCAGCAACCTTTTGGGTTACTGGCCCAACTCTCTGTTAGGTTCTAATTCTCAGAGTAAAAACTCTGACACATTGAAAGCTCAAACCAAGTTTCTTCTTCCCAGAGGGTCAATACAGCTGCATTAGACAAAGACATGGTTCACCCATGAAAGTATACATATGCCACTTTGGGTGGAGTTTACTCTTTATCGCTAAACATTGCATCATTATTGCTAGGGAGGGGGCTGAGTGATAACGGTTCCTCCCCTTATCAGTATTGCCACGTGACCATTTTCCCTGCACTCAGCCCCTCCCAAGCTTCATTATGGCACCCCTAATGTCTCTTTTATAACTAATGATTAGGGATGCATGATATATCGGAATCGTCCGACATTAGCTAGAAATGCCAACATCGGTATCGGCCGACGTTGTCTAGTTTATTAACGCTGATGTGCAAAACCGATGTGAAAGCTGACGTGCATACCTAAACTCAGAAAAAAAGAAACATCCCTTTTTCAGGACCCTGTATTTCACAGATATTTTGTAAAAATCCAAATAACTTCACAGATCTTCATTGTAAAGGGTTTAAACCCTTTAAACGTTTAAACGTTTTTTTTGTTTTTTTCGTGTCAAAATGCAGAATTTAGCCACTTTAGCAAGTTATTATTTATCATGCTTGTTCAATGAACCATAAACAATTATTGAACATGCACCCGTTGAACGGTCGTGAAGACACTAACAACTTGCAGGCGGTAAGCAATTAAGGTCACAGTTATGAAAACTTAGGACACTAGAGAGGCCTTTCTACTGAATGAAAAACACCAAAAGAAAGATGCCCAGGGTTCCTGCTCATCTGCGTGAACGTGCCTTAGGCATGCTGCAAGGAGGTATCAGGACTGCAGATGTGGCCAGGGCAAGAAATTGCAATGTCCGTACTGAGACTCCTAAGACAGCACTACAGGGAGACAGGACACAGCTGATCATCCTCGCAGTGGCAGACCACATGGAACAACACCTGCACAGGATCGGTACATCTGAACATCACACCTGCGGGACAAGTACAGGATGGCAACAACAACTGTCTGAGTTACACCAGGAACGCACAATCCTTCCATCAGTGCTCAGACTGTCCGCAATAGGCTGAGAGAGGCTGGACTGAGGGCTTGTAGGCCTGTTGTAAGGCAGGTCTTCACCAGACCTCACCGGCAACAACGTCGCCTATGGGCACAAATCCAACTCCGCTGGACAGCACTGTCAAAAAGTGTTCTTGGCTGACGAGTCAAGTTTTTGTCTCACCAGGGGTTATGGTCTGATTTGCATTTATCGTCGAAGGATTGAGCGTTACACCGAGGCCTGTACTCTGGAGCGGGATCGATTTGGAGGTGAAGGGTACCTCATGGTCTGGGGTGTCACATCATCGGACTGAGCTCGTTGTCACTGCAGGCAATCTCAACGCTGTGCGTTCCCCAGAAATGTCCGGGAACTGGCAGGTGCCTTGGTGGAAGAGTGTGGTAACATCTCACAGCAAGAACTGGCAAATCTGGTGCAATCCATCAGGAGGAGATGCACTGCAGTACTTGCAGCAGATACTGACGGTTACTTTTGATTTCCCCCCCCCCCCCCCCCTTGTTCAGGGACACTTTATTCCATTTCTGTTCGTCACATGACTGTGGAACTTGTTCAGTTTGTCTCAGTTGTTGAATCTTATGTTCATACACAATTTAAATATTTACCAATATTAAGTTTGCTGAAAACGTAGGAAAATAGGATGTTTCTATTAACGTACAGTAGCAAGAAAAGGTACCCTTTGGAAATACCTAGATTTCTACATCAATTGGTATTAAAATTTGATCTGAACTTCATCTAGGTCACAACAATAGACAAACACAGTCTGCTTCAACTAATAACACGAATTAAACACTGAAGGTGCTGGAGGAAACGGGTACAAAATTATCTCTAGATAATATCTAATAATATCATCAACCATGTGTAGTTAACTAGTGATTATGATTGATTGTTTTCTATAAGATAAGTTTAATGCTAGCTAGTAACTTAACTTGGCTTACTGCATTCGTGTAACAGGCAGTCTCCTTGTTGAGTGCAACGAGAGAGAGGCAGGTCGTTATTGCTTTGGACTAGTTAACTTGTTGCAAGATTGGATCCCCAAGCTGACAAGGGGAAAATCTGTCGTTCTGCCCCTGAACGAGGCAACCTCTTGAAGCTAGGGGGCACTATTTTCATTTTTGGAAAAATAACGTTCCCAGAGTAAACTGCCTATTTCTCAGGACCAGATGCTAGAATATGCATATAATTGACAGCTTAGGATAGAAAACACTCTAAAGTTTCCAAAACTGTAAAAATATTGTCTGTGAGTATAACAGAACTGATATTGCAGGCGAAAGCCTAAGAAAAATCCAATCAGGAAGTGACTCATGTTTTGAAACCGTTGTGTTCCTATGCACCCCTATTGGCCATTGAAAGGTATATTAACCAGATTCCTTTTTCTACGTATTCCCTAAAGTGTCTACATCATTTTGACGTAGTTTCACGCCTTTATGTTGAAGAATGAGCGTAAACGACTACATTGCGTAAGTGGCCAGCTGAGGGCTCTATTTAATCTAATAACAATTAAACAGATAATGATTCGATAACTAGCATTCATCACATTAATGATAGTCAAGTCACGACAGTGCTCATGGGTCCTTTAACATGTAAATGACAGATTTATTATTTGATACAATATGAAAAATATTAATCTCCCATTCGTTTTGACCTCTCTTCCCTAGGTTTGGCTCCCTGTAGACGGTGATGGCCCCAGGTGATATGGTGCCGGAACATGCCAAGCAGCATAAGCTCAAGCAGGAGAAGGAGAAGCTTCAGAGCACGACCAGGCCTGATGGAGACTCTGAGCCAGATGGATCTTTTGTCTTTGAGGCCCACGAGGCATGGAAGGACTTCCACAACTCTTTGCGGCAGTTCTACGAAGTGGGGGAGCTCTGTGATGTTACACTGAAGGTAGGCAAAGTATGGCCCTGTTGTCACAATACTCTTCATACTCAGTTAGCCATATCATGGTAGGAAAAGTAAGTAAACATGAAACTGAAGTGTCATGTGTGACGACAAAGCCTTTTCATGTCTGTTTTTGTGAAGTTTAATGGAGACCAGTTAGGCCTATTGAATCGAATTAGTTTGAATCGTTGAATAGTTGCTGAAAGCCCTCGTCTCTTATTTTTTTAAAGGCTCAATTGAACCAACTGAAGCTTGTGGAATGAATAGCTCAGGGAATTAATAACTTTTGAGCTGACATTAACTTGTTTCTGCCCTTTCTCCCTCCCTCTCCCTGTCTTTCTCGCTGTTCTCACCGTGTTCAGGTGGGAAGCAGGCTGATACCATGCCACAAGCTGGTGCTGGCCTGTGTCATCCCTTACTTCAGGGCCATGTTCTTGTCTGAGATGTCAGAGACCAAACAGGACCTGATAGAGATCAAGGACTTTGACGGAGATGCCATCCACGACCTGGTGTGTTTTGCCTACTCCTCCCGCCTGACCCTGACAGTGGACAACGTGCAGCCTCTTCTCTATGCAGCCTGTATTCTGCAGGTGGAGCTGGTCGCCAGGGCCTGCTGTGAGTACATGAAGGCACACTTCCACCCCTCCAACTGTCTGGCTGTCCGCACCTTTGCCGAGAGCCACAACCGCGTCGACCTGATGGACATGGCGGACCGTTATGCTTGCGAGCACTTCCGGGAGGTGGTGAACTGTGAGGACTTCCTGTGCGTGTCGCCTCAGCACCTGAGAACCCTGCTGTCCTCCAGCGAACTGAACATCCACTCTGAGACACAGGTTTACATTGCTGCTGTCAAGTGGCTGAAGGCCAACCCCCAGCACCATGAGGCCTGGCTGGACCAGATCATGACTCAGGTCCGATAGTAGTCGCACACATCTCAGTCTTTGCATTTTAATGAATTCTCAGATGTAGGTATGCTTGTTGGTTCTTATGTGTTTCTGTGTGTACATTGACTTTGTTGTCTGTTTATGGAGTTTTTGCATTACCACTACTCCTGTGTGTGGTGTTTGAATCTGTGCTGTGTTACCCGGCTGCCCTCCAGGTGCTTCTGTGTTTTATGTCCGAGTGTATGTTAACTCTGTGGTATATATGTGTGTCCTGTAGGTGCGCCTCCCCCTGCTCCCAGTAGACTTCCTGACAGGCACGGTGGCCAAGGAGGAGATGATCAAAAGAAATCTGAGCTGCCGGGATCTGCTGGATGAGGCCAGGAACTATCACCTGCACCTCAGCAACAAGATGGTGCCTGACTTTGAGTACTCAGTCCGCACCACACCTAGGAAACATACTGCAGGTAACAGACTGGTTGCCTGTCCAACTATTAAGCAATCAGCTACGTAATAGGGTTGAGCTTGTACAATGCAGAACAATGATCAAGAAAAAGCTGGAATTCCTGCAATTCTTCATGTCACTTGTATTTATTACGAGCCTGACAAATAACAAAACCTTCGGTCTTTTGATTCCTCTGAGTGTATATTTATATGTTGAGCTGGCATTGCAGTGTTGTTTTTTTCACTGGTCCTGCTCTGACCTTTGCCCCCCAACTCTCCTCAGGTGTATTGTTCTGTGTTGGTGGCCGGGGAGGTTCTGGTGACCCGTTCCGCAGCATCGAGTGTTACTCCATCAGCAAGAACAGTTGGTTCTTCGGGCCTGAGATGAACAGCAGGAGACGCCATGTTGGAGTAATTTCTGTAGGAGGTGAGAGATGGAGGGATGAGAAAGGTGAAAGGAGAGATGGTGAATAGATGGATATAGGACTCTAGTGGCCAAAATCCCGTTTTAGCATGGGTAGCGCCATTGAGGACTTTCATCATTTTGAAGGAGTCAACAGGGTGGGACTTCCAATGGGTTAAGGAAGGATCAAATGACTCCAACTGGGTCATCAAGAGGGATCAGCCAATGAATTACACTTGTGAAGAAGAAAATTGGAGATGGCCTCAATGGCATTGTCCATGCTCTGACGCCTTAATTAGACGGATACAGTGATGCGATGTCTATGGTGTTGGGAGAACATGTATGCAGCGACTCACCGATACACATCGGTCCCCAGTTCAATTGTTTAAGATGCAAGTGCATCAGTATGCGGGAGCCAAAACCGATCTAAATGACAACCGATTACAATGTTATGAATTGCTGGTTCACTAACGTTTTTTACTCATTCTTTTTTTCTGCCTTATTCCAAAAATACTTATTTTTGAATTGAAGCGTCCTCCTTCAGCTTATTGAACTTTTATGCATGTAACTGCGTATGACATTGATCTACAAGTCAGATAACAACTGTTTGCACAGTGTGGGAGATGCAGCTGCTTGTGCCAACGAGAGGTAGGCCTACCCTATCCCTTTTTCAAATATTCGGAGGCTATGTCTGCGCGGCACTTTTAGCATTCAGATGTTTGTAAAATGGCTTTTGCAATATTAAATCATGGGCTTTATTAATTGAGGGATAACCCATGTAATTTGCTGAGTCATTGTTACCAATATGCTGTGTAGGCTACCGGAGTGGACACATCTCACATCTTGCTGATTGTACATCTAGCTGCTGATTGGTGCTTTTTGACTGCCTGATACTCCATATGAAATGTTTTTGGTAGTTCTCCTTTAAACAGTCATTTTTACATGAACAGGGTAAAGGTGTAATTTCATAACAATAACAGCAATAATTTTTGCAAGCCGTACTGTTCGGAACCGGAAAAGACAGCAGCTCTCCTCTGTAAAGTTCCAAACGGTGAAATCTGAAGCTGTATAAAAATGGTTATTTAACAGTCAAAAGTTTGGACACACCAACTCCATTCAGTTTTTTTTTACTGTTTTCTACATTGTAGAATAATTGTGAAGACAAACTAAGAAATGACATGTATAGGAATCATGTATTAACCAAAAAAGTGTTAAACAAATCAAAATATATTTGAGATTCTTCAAAGTAGCCACCCTTTGCATTGATGACAGCTTTGCAAACAATTGGCATTCTCTCAACCAGCTTCTTGAGGTAGTCACCTGGAATGCATTTCAAATAACAGGTCTGCCTTGTTAAAAGTACATTTGTGGAATTTCTTTCTTTCTTAATGAGTACACACTTTTTCATTTCCCCGCTGTATCAGACCAACAAAAAAAAACATATCAGTATGGCTCTAGTCATAATTTCTCAAGGTAAGTGTTGACATATTACTAGGTCAAAAATGTTTTATCTGCTACATGACAAGTTAATCAGTGGGTGATGAGGATTTCAGATAAAAAGTGGGGGGATGAAAATAACTTTCCCATCTACACTATTGCATCATACATGCAGGCACAGCATATGTTTTACTATTGTTACAGGCTTTGGTTTTTCAATTATGTTTTGAGGTTGGACTTTAGCACGTATGGCTTGTTATCACTTAGGGCGCACCGATTGGCATCACCTCGTTAATCATTATGTGGTTGCGTCTTTGAAGCCTATTCTTGCTTTTGACAAACCTTTCAACAGGGTTCTGGTGGATTGCATTGGTCCTTTGCCCAAAGCCAAGACGGGTGGTAACCAGTTTTTCTTAACCATTATGTGTGCTGCCACTTGTTTCCCTGAGGCCATTCCACTGAGGAAAATCACGACTCCCAGTATCGTTAAGGCCCTGGTGAAATTATTTTCAACGTTTGGACTTTGTACTCTTTGCAGCGTAGGAAGTTGTTCAGGGATCTCTTGGTTTTAGTCCGAATGAACTTGTGTTTGGACATCATGTCAGACTTTCAGCACGCTTATAGGAAAGGACATTCAACATTTACAGCACTTACACAAGTGACTGATGATTGGTTGAGAGAAATTGATGATTAAAAGATTGTGGGAGCTGTTTTGTTAGACTTCAGTGTGGCTTTTGACATTATCGAGAGTCTGCTGATGGAAAAACGTTTGTGTTATGGGTTTAGACCCCTGCTTTATTGTGGATAAAGAGCTACTTGTCTAACAGAATACAGAGGGTGTTCTTTAATGGAAGCCTCAAACATAATCCAGGTAGAATCAGGAATTCCCCAGGGCAGCTGTCTAGGCCCCTTATGTTTTTCAATCTTTACCAATGACATGCCACTGGCTTTCAGTAAAGCCAATGTCGTGACTTTACTTTCATTAATCCAATGACTGTTATTTATCGAATCAGCAAACTATTTGAACCTTTTTGGGATAGGGGGCAGCATTTTCACTTTTGGATGGATAGCATGCCCAGAGTGAACTGCCTCCTACTCTGTCCCAGATGCTAATACATGCATATTATTAGTATTGGATAGAAAACACTGAAGTTTCTAAAACTGTTTGAATGATGTCTGTGAGTATAACATAACTCATATGGCAGGTGAAAACCTGAGAAAAATCCAACCAGGAAGTGGGACATGAGGTTTGTAGTTTTTCAAAGCTTGGCCTACCGAATACACAGTGTCTATGGAGTCAAGTTGCACTTCCTACGGCTTCCACTAGATGTCAACTGTCTTTAGAAACTTGAATAAGGATTCTACTATGAAGGAGGATGAGACCTCTGAGTCAGTGAGACCTCATGAGACCTCTGAGTCAGTGGTCGTGCAGAGTGCCTTGGTCTCATGACGCGCGCTCCCGACAGAGTTACCTCTCGTTCCAGTGCTTTTCTTCAGACATAGGAATTCTCCGGTTGGAACATTATTGATGTTTTATGTTAAAAACATTGTAACGATTGATTCCATACATTGTTTGACATGTTTCTAAAGGACTGTAACGGAACTTTTTGAGTTTTTGTCTGGACGAAGTGCTTGCGCCTCATGAAGATGAATTAGTGGGCTGAACACGCTAACAACAAGTGGCTATTTGGACATAAATGATGGACTTTATGGAACAAATCAGTCATTTATTGTCGAACTGGGATTCCTGGGAGTGCCTTCTGATGAAAATCATCAAAGGTAAGTGAATATTTATAGTGTCATTTCTAACTTCTGTTGACTCCAAAATGGCGGATATTTCTCTGGCTGTTTTGGGCTCTGAGCGCCGTTCTCAGATTATGCTTTTTCCGTAACGTAAAAAAAAAATCTGACACAGCGGTTGTATTAAGGAGAAGTCTATCTTTAATTCTGTGAATAACAGTTGTATCTTTTATCAATGTTTATTATGAGTATTTCTGCAAAATCACTGAATGTTTTGGAATCAAAACATTACTGCATGTAAGGCGCCAATGTAAACCTGAGATTTTTGGATATAAATATGCACATTATCGAACAAAACATACATGCATTGTGTAACATGTCCTATGAGTGTCATCTGATAAAGATCATCAAAGGTTAGTGATTCATTTTATCTATATTTCTGCTTTTTGGCTGGAAAATGGCTGTGTTTTTTTTGACTTGGCTATGACCTAACATAATCCAATGTTGTGCTTTTGCTGTAAAGCATTTTTTTTAATCAGACATGATGGGTAAGATTAACAAGATGTTTATCTTTCATTTGCTGTATTGGACTTGTTAATGTGTGAAAGTTACATATTTCCAAAAAATATTTTTGAATTTCGCGCACTGCCTTTTCAGCAGAATGTTGTCAAGGAGTTCCACTAGCGGAATGCCTGCACTAGAAATGTTAAAATAGTAATGTAATAATTAACTCATTACGAATTTGGGGCAACACGAGAGCGGTTGTTTAGAGTTACCATCTCCTGAATTAAACTCTAAATGTCTTTACTTATTACATCCATAAAAAACGTATTAATCATATTCTGAACAGTCGTAAACTCCTGCATCTGCAAAATCCCCAGCCTTACTTATGATTCAGTACTACACAAATTGGTTTAGTTATGAACTAAATGATAACACAGAATAAACATACACATTAGGAGAAGGTCCCTGGCAGACTGACACAGCATATGGCAACTTGCTACACAACAACATGACGAGGGAGTGAGCTTAACTTCTTATGGCTGCAATCCCGTTAACGGGAGCGATATGACAACAGCCAGTCAAAGTGTAGGGCGCCATTTTCAAAACATCAAAAATCTCATAATTAAAATTCCTCAAACATACATGTATCTCATACCATTTTAAAGCTATTCTCGTATTCTCATTGTGTCCGATTTCAAATATGCTTTGCAGCAAAAGCACCACAAACGATTATGTTAGGTCACCACATAGCCACAGAAAAACACAGCCATTTTTTTCCCCAGCCGAAGAAAGGAGTTTCAAAAAGCACAAATAGAGAAAATTAATCACTAACCTTTGATCTTCATCAGATGACACTAATAGGACTTCATGTTACACAATACATGTTTTGTTTGATAAAGTTCATATTTATCACGACCAATTCTCATAGCTTTTAGCCGTACCCTTATTCTACTCCTCCTATGTTCCTCTGGCGATGTAGAGGTGAATCCAGGCCCTGCAGTGCCTAGCTCCACTCCTATTCCCCAGGCGCTCTCTTTTGACGACTTCTGTAACCGTAATAGCCTTGGTTTCATGCATGTTAACATTAGAAGCCTCCTCCCTAAGTTTGTTCTATTCACTGCTTTAGCACACTCTGCCAACCCGGATGTTCTAGCTGTGTCTGAATCCTGGCTTAGGAAGACCACCAAAAACTCAGACATTTTAATTCCAAACTACAACATTTTCAGACAAGATAGAACTGCCAAAGGGGGCGGTGTTGCAATCTACTGCAAAGATAGCCTGCAGAGTTCTGTCCTACTATCCAGGTCTGTACCCAAACAATTTGAACTTCTACTTTTAAAAATCCACCTCTCTAAAAACAAGTCTCTCACCGTTGCCGCCTGCTATAGACCACCCTCTGCCCCCAGCTGTGCTCTGGACACCATATGTGAACTGATTGCCCCCCATCTATCTTCAGAGTTCGTGCTGCTAGGCGACCTAAACTGGAACATGCTTAACACCCCAGCCATCCTACAATCTAAACTTGATGCCCTCAATCTCACACAAATAATCAATGAACCTACCAGGTACCTCCCCAAAACCTTAAACACGGGCACCCTCATAGATATCATCCTAACCAACTTCCCCTCTAAATACACCTCTGCTGTCTTCAACCAAGATCTCAGCGATCACTGCCTCATTGCCTGCATCCGTAATGGGTCAGCGGTCAAACGACCTCCACTCATCACTGTAAAACGCTCCCTGAAACACTTCTGCGAGCAGGCCTTTCTAATCGACCTGGCCGGGGTATCCTGGAAGGATATTGATCTCATCCCGTCAGTAGAGGATGCCTGGATATTTTTTTTAAATGCCTTCCTAACCATCCTAAATAAACATGCCCCATTCAAGAAATTTAGAACCAGGAACAGATATAGCCCTTGGTTCTCCCCAGACCTGACTGCCCTTAACCAACACAAAAACATCCTATGGCGTTCTGCATTAGCATCGAACAGCCCCCGTGATATGCAGCTGTTCAGGGAAGCTAGAAATCATTATACACAGGCAGTTAGAAAAGCCAAGGCTAGCTTTTTCAAGCAGAAATTTGCTTCCTGCAACACTAACTCAAAAAAGTTCTGGGACACTGTAAAGTCCATGGAGAATAAGAACACCACCTCCCAGCTGCCCACTGCACTGAAGATAGGAAACACTGTCACCACTGATAAATCCACCATAATTGAGAATTTCAATAAGCATTTTTCTACGGCTGGCCATGCTTTCCACCTGGCTACTCCTACCCCGGACAACAGCACTGCACCCCCAACAGCAACTCGCCCAAGCCTTCCCCATTTCTCCTTCTCCCAAATCCATTCAGCTGATGTTCTGAAAGAGCTGCAAAATCTGGACCCCTACAAATCAGCCGGGCTAGACAATCTGGACCCTTTCTTTCTAAAATTATCTGCCGAAATTGTTGCCACCCCTATTACTAGCCTGTTCAACCTCTCTTTCGTGTCGTCTGAGATTCCCAAAGATTGGAAAGCAGCTGCGGTCATCCCCCTCTTCAAAGGGGGGGACACTCTTGACCCAAACTGCTACAGACCTATATCTATCCTACCGTGCCTTTCTAAGGTCTTCGAAAGCCAAGTCAACAAACAGATTACCGACCATTTCGAATCTCACCATACCTTCTCTGCTATGCAATCTGGTTTCAGAGCTGGTCATGGGTGCACCTCAGCCACGCTCAAGGTCCTAAACGATATCTTAACCGCCATCGATAAGAAACATTACTGTGCAGCCGTATTCATTGATCTGGCCAAGGCTTTCGACTCTGTCAATCACCATATCCTCATCGGCAGACTCGACAGCCTTGGTTTCTCAAATGATTGCCTCGCCTGGTTCACCAACTACTTCTCTGATAGAGTTCAGTGTGTCAAATCGGAGGGTCTGCTGTCCGGACCTCTGGCAGTCTCTATGGGGGTGCCACAGGGTTCAATTCTTGGACCGACTCTCTTCTCTGTATACATCAATGAGGTCGCTCTTGCTGCTGGTGAGTCCCTGATCCACCTCTACGCAGACGACACCATTCTGTATACTTCCGGCCCTTCTCTGGACACTGTGTTAACAACCCTCCAGGCAAGCTTCAATGCCATACAACTCTCCTTCCGTGGCCTCCAATTGCTCTTGAATGCAAGTAAAACTAAATGCATGCTCTTCAACCGATCGCTGCCTGCACCTACCCGCCTGTCCAACATCACTACTCTGGACGGCTCTGACTTAGAATACGTGGACAACTACAAATACTTAGGTGTCTGGTTAGATTGTAAACTCTCCTTCCAGACCCATATCAAACATCTCCAATCCAAAGTTAAATCTAGAATTGGCTTCCTATTTCGCAACAAAGCATCCTTCACTCATGCTGCCAAACATACCCTTGTAAAACTGACCATCCTACCAATCCTCGACTTTGGCGATGTCATTTACAAAATAGCCTCCAATACCCTACTCAACAAATTGGATGCAGTCTATCACAGTGCAATCCGTTTTATCACCAAAGCCCCATATACTACCCACCATTGCGACCTGTACGCTCTCGTTGGCTGGCCCTCGCTTCATACTCGTCGCCAAACCCACTGGCTCCATGTCATCTACAAGACCCTGCTAGGTAAAGTCCCCCCTTATCTCAGCTCGCTGGTCACCATAGCATCTCCCACCTGTAGCACACGCTCCAGCAGGTATATCTCTCTAGTCACCCCCAAAACCAATTCTTTCTTTGGCCGCCTCTCCTTCCAGTTCTCTGCTGCCAATGACTGGAACGAACTACAAAAATCTCTGAAACTGGAAACACTTATCTCCCTCACTAGCTTTAAGCACCAACTGTCAGAGCAGCTCACAGATTACTGCACCTGTACATAGCCCACCTATAATTTAGCCCAAACAACTACCTCTTTCCCAACTGTATTTAATTTTAATTTATTTATTTATTTTGCTCCTTTGCACCCCATAATTTTTTTTTATTTCTACTTTGCACATTCTTCCATTGCAAAACTACCATTCCAGTATTTTACTTGCTATATTGTATTTACTTTGCCATCTTGGCCTTTTTTGCCTTTACCTCCCTTCTCACCTCATTTGCTCACATTGTATATAGACTTGTTTATACTGCATTATTGACTGTATGTTTGTTTTTACTCCATGTGTAACTCTGTGTCGTTTTATCTGTCGAACTGCTTTGCTTTATCTTGGCCAGGTCGCAATTGTAAATGAGAACTTGTTCTCAACTTGCCTACCTGGTTAAATAAAGGTAAAATAAATAAATAAATAAAAATCAAAATACGAGTTTACATTGGCGCATTACATTCACTAGTTCCAAAAACATCCAGTGATTTTGCATAGCCACATCATTCAACAGAAATACTCATCATAAATGTAGATGATAATACACATGGAATTATAGATATACCTCTCCTTAACTTCTTGGATATAGGGGGCGCTCTTTTAATTTATGGATAAAAAAACGTGCCCGTTTTAAGCACAATATTTTGTCACGAAAAGATGCTCGACTATGCATATAATTAGCAGCTTTGGAAAGAAAACACTAAGGTTTCCAAAACTGCAAAGATATTATCTGTGAGTGCCACAGAACTCATGCTACAGGCGAAACCAAGATGAAACTTCAACCAGGAAATGGGCAGAATTTTTGAAGCTCTGTTTTCCATTGTCTCCTTATATGGCTATGAATGCGCCGGGAATGAGCATGCCCTTTCTATCGTTTCTCCAAGGTGTCTGCAGCATTGTGACGTATTTGTAGGCATATCATTGGAAGATTGGCCATAAGAGACTACATTTACCAGGGGTCCGCCCGGTGTCCTTTGTCTAAATTGGTGCGTAATCTACAAGCTGCACGCAGTCATCCAGTGATTGAGAGGAGAGAGAGGAGGCTTTCAACGAACGATATATCATGAAGAGATATGTGAAAAACACCTTGAGGATTGATTCTAAACAACCTTTACCATGTTTCAGTCGATATTATGGAGTTAATTTGGAAAAAAGTTCGGCGTTTTGAAGACTGAATTTTCGTTTTTTAAACCAATAATCTTTCAGGAAAAGATAGCAAATGCTCAGTTAACTGAGTCTCCTCATTGAAAACATCTGAAGTTCTTCAAAGGTAATGATTTTATTTAAATGATTTTCTGTTTTTTGTGAAAATGTTGCCTGCTAATGCTAACGCTAAATGCTACGCTAGCAGCGCTAGCTGTTACACAAATGCTTGTTTTGCTATGGTTGAAGCATATTTTGAAAATCTAAGATGACAGTGTTGTTAACAAAAGGCTAAGCTTGAGAGCTAGCATATTAATTTCATTTCTTTTGCGATTTTCATGAATAGTTAACGTTGTGTTATGCTAATGAGCTGCGGGGATAATTACACTCCTGGATACAGGTTTTTTTTTCGTAGCTAAACGTGACGCACCAAACGGAGCAATTTCTCCTAAACAAATAATCTTTCAGGAAAAACTGTGCATTTGCTATCCAACTGAGAGTCTCCTCATTGAAAACGTCTGAAGTTCTTCAAAGGTAATGATTTTATTTGAATGATTTTCTGGTTTTTGTGAAAATGTTGCCTGCTAACGCTAAATGCTAAGCTAGCTGCGCTAGCTGTTACACAAATGCTTGTTTTGCTATGGTTGAGAAGCATATTTTGAAATTCTGAGATGACAGTGTTGTTAACAAAAGGCTAAGCTTGAGAGCTAGCATATTCATTTCATTTGCGATTTTCATAAATAGTTAACGTTGCGTTATGGTAATGAGCTTGAGGCTGTATTCACGATCCCGGATCCGGGATGGCTCGACGCAAGAAGTTAATGCAACCGCTGTGTCTGATTTTAAAAAAACTTTACGGAATAAGCCAGCCATGCAATAATCTGAGACGGCGCTCAGAAATATTTGTCACAATAGCCGCCATGTTGACGTCAACATAAGCAGGAAATTACATAAATATTCTCTTCCCTTTTGATGATCTTTTGACATCAGAAAGCACTCCAGGAATCCCAGGTCCACAATACATGTTTGTTTTGTTCGATAATGTCCGTTATTTATGTCCAAATACCTTTTGTTACCGTGTTTGGTATACATATAGACAAATGCTCATTCTGGTCAGCGTTACATCGGACAAAAACTTCAAAAAGTTATATTACAGGTCGAAGAAACATTTCAAACTAAGTTGCAGAATCAATCATTAGAATGTTTTTAACATATAGCTTCAATAAAGTTCCAACCGGAGAATTCCTTCTTGTCTTCATGAGCAATGGAACGCAAGTGGGTACCATGAGGAATAAGCGTGATCAGAAAATGGCCGCTTGATAGACACCTGATGCATTCTGCTCTCATTCACTCCCACAACACCATAGAAGTCTCATTAAAATGTATATTATTGGTTGACATCTAGTGGAACCCCAAGGCAGTGCAACATCAATATTTCAAGGGGATTTCATTGGAGACTCTGAATACATACAAAGCTCAGATTTCTCACTTCCTGTTTTGATTTCAACTCAGGATTTTGCCTGCCATATGAGTTCTGTTACACTCACAGACATCATTCAAACAGTTTTAGAAACTTTAGAGTTGTCTATCCAATACTAATAATAATATGCATATATTAGCAACTGAGACTGAGGAGCAGGCCGTTTACTTTAGGCAACTTATTCATCCAAGCTACTCAATACTGCCCCCCAGCCATAAGAAGTTAACAGAGCTGCACTTAGTTCCATAATGGGTGGCAAGGAATAAGTCGTAAATATTTCAAAAACTAAAAGCATTGTATTTGGGACATATCATTCACTAAACCTCATAAATTTGTAATAAATAATATGGAAGTTGAGCAAGTTGAGGAGTAACCCTGGATTGTAAAACTTTCAGTGTAGACATTGTTAAAAATATCTAAAGTTGTATTACAAAAGTAGTTTGAAATGTTTTGGAGGTAACTTTTGAGATATTTTGTAGTGACGCAAATTGGAAGCTGTTTTTTTCTGGCTCAAACGCGCCAAATAAATTTACATTTTGGATATATATGGACGGAATTAATCGAACAAAAGGACCACTTGTGATGTTTATGGGACCTATTGGAGTGCCCACAAAAGAAGCTCGTCAAAGGTAAGGCATGATTTATATTTTATTTCTGCATTTTGATTGGTGCATGCAGGGTCGAAATATGCTATTGTCTCTTTGTTTACGGTTGTGCTATCATCAGACAATAGCTTCTTGTGCTTTTTCCGAAAAGCCTTTTTGAAATCTGACATGTTGGCTGGATTCACAACGAGTGTAGCTTTAATTTGGTATTGTACATGTGTGATTTAATGATTTAAAAACATTTTTTTTTGGCACTCTGCATTTTTCCTGGCAATTGGCCAGGTGAGACATTTGCATCCCGCCTATCCCAGAGAGGTTAATGTTGTAAATGACTATTGTAGCTGGAAGCAGCAGATTTTTTATGTAATATCTACATAGGCGTACAGAGGCCCATTATCAGCAACCATCACTCCTGTGTTCCAATGGCACGTTGTTAGCTAATCCAAGTGTATAATTTTAAAAGGCTAATTGATCATTAGAAAACCCTTTTGCAATTATGTTAGCACAGCTGAAAACTGTTGTTCTGACTAACGAAGCAATAAAACTGGCCTTCTTTAGACTAGTTGAGTATCTGGAGCATTATCATTTGTGGGTTCAATTAGTCTCAAAATGGCCAGAAACAAAGACTTTTCTTCTGAAACTTGTCAGTCTATTCTTGTTCTGAGAAATGAAGGCCATTCCAATGCGAAAAATTGCCAAGAATCTGAAATTCTCGTACAATGCTGTGCACTTTTCCCTTCATAGAACAGCTCAAACTGGCTCTAACCAGAATAGTGGTGAATAGGAGTGGGAGGCCCCGGTGCACAACTGAGCAAGAGTACAAGTACTTTAGAGTGTCTAGTTTGAGAAACAGGCTCCTCACAAGTCCTCAACTGGCAGCTTCATTATAAATAGTACCCGCAAAACACCAGTCTCAACGTCGACAGTGAAGAGGTGAGTGGCCTTTCAGACCGCTTTTTTCCACAGTTTGTTACGTTACAGCATTATTCTAAAATGTATTACGTATTTTGTTTTCCCTGAATGTATGCACAATACACCATAATGATTTTAAAGATGTTTTGCAAATGTTAAAAAAAATAAAAACAAATGCCTTATGCAGATAAGACTCAAAATTGAGCTCAGATGCATCCTGTTTCCATTGATCGTCCTTGATATTTCTACTACTTGTTTGGAGTCTAGCTGTGGTAAATTCAATTGATTGCACATGATTTGGAAAGGCACACACTTGTCTATATAAGGTCACACAGTTGACAGTGCATGTCAGCAAAAACCAAGCCATGAGGTCGAAGGAATTGTTCCTAGAACTCCGAGACAGGATTGGGTCAATGCACAGACCTGCGGAAGGGCGCCAAAACATTCCTACAGCATTGAAGGTCCCCAAGAACACAGGAGCCTCCGTCATTCTTAAATGGAAGAGGTTTGGTACCACCAAGACTCTTCCTAGAGCTGGCCGCCCGGCTAAACTGGGCAATCGGGGGAGAAGGGCCTCGTTCTTGGTCACCTCCCTGACCCTCATAGTCACTCTGACAAAGCTCCAGAGTTCCTCTGTGGAGATGGGAGAACCTTCCAGAAGGACAACTATCTCTGCAGCACTCCACCAAATCAGGCTTTTATGGTAGAGTGGTCAGACTGAAGCCACTCCTCAGTAAAAGGCACATGACAGCCCACTTGAAGTTTGCCAAAAGGCACCTAAAGACTCTCAGGCCATGAGAAACAAGATTCTCTGGTCTGATTAAACCAATATAGATCTATTTTGCATGAATACCATGCATCACGTCTGCAGGAAACCTGGCACTATCTCTACGGTGAAGCATGGTGGTGGCAGCATGTTGTGGGGATGTTTTTCAGCGGCAGGGGCTGAGACTAGTCATGATCGAGGGAAAGATTAACAACGCAAATTACATAGACTGGGGAGAACATTCACCTTTCAACAAGACAATGACCCTAAGCAAGACAGCGCTGGAGTGGCTTCGGGTCTCAATGTCTCAACTCCAGAGCCCGGAGTTGAACCCGAAAGAATTCTCTGGAAACCTGGGAATACCTGTGCAGTGACGCTCCCCATCCAACCTGACCGAGCTTGAGAGGATCTGCAGAGAAGAATGGAAGAAACTGCACAAATACAGGTGTGCCAAGCTTGTAGCGTCATACCCAAGACGACCCGAGGCTGTGATTGCTGCCTAGTTGATTCAAAAAATTACTGAGTAAACCGCTTCTACCCCCAAGCCATAAGACTGCTGAACAACTAATCAAATGCCACCCGGACTATCTACATTGAGCCCCCCCCCCCCCCCCCCCCTTTTGTTTTTACACTGCTGCTACTCGCTGTTTATCTATGCATTGTAACTTTACAAATTACCTTGACTATCCTGTACCCCCGCACATTGACTCTGTACCCCCTATATATGTATATATATCCTTGTTATTATTTACTTTTTTCTTGTTGCTTTTTGATTAAACTTGTTTAGTCTTTAGTTTACTTAGTAAATATTTTATCAAATATATTTATTGAACTGCATTTGATTTCTAGACAAGCATGCCTTTGTCTGATCTTCCCAGTTTTAGTTTTGCTCCACCATTTTGGTTTGCTTCCTGTCTTAAGTTTGGTGTGGGTTTTTATTTTTAATCTGCCTCTTCTTAGGCAAATTTAGTGGGTGCTCACGATGGGTGTCTTTTTAGGTTCCAGTTGTTGTTGCTACTCAACTTTCAGTGGACAACCCCGTGAGTGTCTTTCAGAACCCTCCTAATACTCCACCTGTTTTTGTTGTCTGTGCCTCTTTGTACCTCCTAGCCTTTGTCCACGTGGGGACCTGGAGAATCTTCCTTGTTTTTGTATCCTTTTGGGGATTTTCAATACCCACGAGGATAGTATACAAGCGCGCACAAGCTCAGAAAATTCAGCTCAGACAGATTCCGCTCAGCTCCTGAGCTCCATCAGTATCAGATATTAATTTGGAATGGAATGTGTTTGCATCTAATCAAACCGAATCGCATCAATTTGTTCCACTAATCAAATCGCACCGAATGGTTTCAAACTAAAAATATCGTTCCTGTATTGTATCAGAGCCCATGTACAGTATCTAGATGTGTATCGAATTGTGCTTGTATGGCGAGATGCACATCCCTAGAGAATAGCCTTCATATGATGGATACATGTTGGTTCAGTTCAGGAGTGTGTTTTCTCATAGGTCTGTTTCTTCATTAGGTTTGGAGTGCATTATAGAATCTCCCAGGGATGGTCTGAGCACAGAGACTGATAGTTCAGCTTGCTTCCACTCTAAAAACCCTATTCGCTTGAAATAAACTAGCTTCAGGCTATGAACAAAACAGGAGAAAAGCATCTACAGCTCTTCTTTGGTTTCATTCCACACTAGAAGCTTTTCTTAAACACTTTCAGGGAAGTCGGATTTGTGGTATTCCAGATATAATCATTGACCAGTACCTGTCCTGGAATGTGATCAGTAAGCCTACCATCAATTCTACATCCTAAACCATAGAGGTTTCCATAGTTAGGATTGTTTCCCCTGCACAGTTGAGTTCAGTCTTATATGGAGGCATAGTCTGGTTATGAGGGTCTAGTAGTCCTAACCTAGCATTCCTTGTGTTCCTTAAGCTTGTGTTCATCTTGGTCCTCTGTAGCTAAGTTAGAGCATGATGCTTGGAACAACGGGATAATGAGTTTGTTTCCTGGGACCACCTGTATGTAAAATGTATGCAAGTATGACTAAGTTGCTTTTGATCATAAAACAATTCATTATTTACTATATCCTTCCTCAGGTAAAGTGTATGCAGTAGGGGGCCATGATGGTAGTGAACACCTGGGCAACATGGAGATGTTTGATCCTCTCACCAACAAGTGGATGATGAAAGCTTCCATGAACACTAAAAGGTATATTACAGTCTGGCAAAAGGCAAATTAAGTAGAAATGTAGTTTTACAGCCAAAAGATACCTAATTATACTCACACTCATACTACTCATACTGAACTATTTTCATTGCTGTGTGAAGGAGAGGCATAGCTCTGGCAGCTCTGGAAGGTCCTATCTACGCCATCGGTGGTCTCGATGACAACTCCTGTTTCAACGATGTAGAGAGATATGACATCGAGAGCGACCACTGGAGTGCTGTGGCACCCATGAACACGCCCAGAGGTGGAGTGGGCTCTGTGGCCTTAGGGGTGAGAACAAGACACTCTAGACACCTGGCTAGACCTGATCATATACTAAACTCAGCAAATAAAGAAACGTCCCTTTTTCAGGACCCTGTCTTTCTAAGATAATTAATACAAATACAAATAACTTCACAGATCTTCATTGTAAAGGGTTTAAACTGTTGCTCATGCTTGTTCATTGAACCATAAACAATTAATGAACATGCATCTGTGGAACGGTCGTGAAGACACTAACAGCTTACAGACAGTAAGCAATTAAGGTCACAGTTATGAAAACTTGGGACACTAGAGAGGCCTTTCTACGGACTCTGAAAAACAGCAAAATAAAGATGCCCAGGGTCCATCATCTGCGTGAACGTGCCTTAGGCATGCTGCAAGGAGGCATGAGGACTGCAGATGTGGCCAGGGCAATACATTGCAATGTCCGTACTGTGAGATGCCTAAGACAGCACTATAGGGAGACAGGACGGACAGCTGATCGTCCTCGCAGTGGCAGACCACGTGTAACAACACCTGCACCGGATCGGTACATCTGAACATCACACCTGCTGGACAGGTACAGGATGGCAACAACAACTGCCCGAGTTACACCAGGAACGCACATTCCCTACATCAGTGCTCAGACGGTCGGCAATAGGCTGGACTGAGGGCTTGTAGGCCTGTTGTAAGGCAAGTCCTCACCAGACATCACCGGCAACAAAGTCGCTTATGGGCACAATCCCACCGTTGCTGGACCAGACAGGACTGGCAAAAGTGCTCTTCACTGGCGATTTGTGGTTTTGTCTCACCAGGAGTGATGGTTGGATTTGCATTTATCGTCGAAGGAATGAGCGTTACACCGAGGCCTGTACTCTGGAGCGGAATCGATTTGGAGGTGGAGGGTCCGTCATGGTCTGGGGCGGTGTGTCACAGCATCATCAGACTGAGCTTGTTGTCATTGCAGGCAATGTCAACGCTGGGCGTTACAGGGAAGACATCCTCCTCCCTCATGTGGTACCCTTCCGGCAGGCTCATCCTGACATGACCCTCCAGCATGACAACGCCACCAGCCACACTGCTCGTTTTGTGCGTGATTTTCTGCAAGACAGGAAGTCAGTGTTCTGCCATGGCCAGCGAAGAACCCGGATCTCAATCCCATTGTGCACGTCTGGGACCTGTTGGATCGAAGGTTGTGGATTAGGGCCATTCCCCCCCCAGAAATATCCGGGAACTTGCAGGTGCCTTGGTGGAAGAGTATGGTAACATCTCACAGCAAGAACTGGCAAATCTGGTGCAGTCCATGAGTAGGAGATGCACTGCAGTACTTAATGCTGTAACAGATACTGACTGTTACTTTGATTTTGCCCCCCCCCCCCTTTGTTCAGAGACACATTATTTCATTTCTGTTCGTCACGTCTGTGGGACTTTGTCTCAGTTGTTTAATCTTGTTATGTTCATACAAATATTTACACGTTAGGTTTGATGAAAATAAACGCAGTTGACAGTGAGAGGACGTTTCTTTTTTTGCTCAGTACATTATGGATCAAGTGTTCATTAGGGCACACCATAGCAACATTTTTCAAAACATTGTGCAGCGGAAAACAAGTGTCTTTCATTCCGATAGTTCTTCCCTGTTTTGTGCCTAGTTGACACGACCCAGGTGTTACATCACATTTATACATACACTCATCACACATGACATCCTCAGATGCTTTTATAACAATTTGTTTTATCATTGACATCGAGTAAAGAGGTTTTATCCCCCGGGCTGTTAGTGATTTGAAGTCTGTGTTCGTGTGCATAATAACAGGCCATAATAACAGTTAACCCTATCAGTCCAGAGACCCCAGCAAAAATCTGCTTTTCATTTATCTGACTTTCATTTAACTGCATGTCATGCCCTTCTTACTCTATTTAGCCTCACAATGAAGAGTTTTACCATTTTCTTTTCAGGTCAACCAGGGCTCAAGTAGAACACAAAACAAGTTGACATAAACAGTTGCATTCATGAGTTTGATTGACCAATGTCAATAAACAAATAAGGTCCACCCTGATAGATGAAGGTACAGAAATTGTTTGCTCAGTGGGAAATTAATATACAACTAGTCAGTGACAAGTTTGTGGAGTTTGACAGCAACTATGTGATCTTATTACAGTATTTTAGACTATGTCCTTGGATTCCCTATGATCTTTTATGTAGATGAACCCATTACCGTCTAACGACTCTTGTGTAGCTTGTGAGCATCATTAGTTACATGAGCATGTTTGTGCATCTTTTCGTAGTTTTTAATGTGTAGCTCAAACCATTCTGACCTGGCCCCAGGTCCTTGTCTCACAAATGCCACTCTAGCTCAGCCCTAGTTAATCACACATACTAATGGATGCAGCAGAACTAGATGAATCCAATGGTACAACCCAGAAGTCTGTAGCTCAAACACACAATGTTTAAAAGGGGTTAGAAGTCCAAATCACACTGGTGTCGTGGTGGAACTCAATGGGTTAATCCTCTCCTCCACTGTCAGAGTTAGACCTTTATGTTAACACTCTCCTGTCCTGTCAGAATCACGTGTATGCTGTGGGCGGTAACGACGGTGTGGCCTCTCTATCCAGTGTGGAGAGGTTTGACCCACATCTCAACAAGTGGACAGAGGTCAGGGAGATGGGCCAGAGACGGGCAGGGAACGGAGTCGGCGAGCTGAACGGGTGTCTCTATGTAGTGGGTAAGAACACGGCTCAACACCCCTGCAATTACATTTTAGTAATCGTGGGGGGGGGGGGGACGACGACTGTGGATCTGTCTCTGTATGTACGTTAGTCACGCAATATCTGGCACCAGCTGACTCGATTTAAAATAAAAAAAATAAAAAAAAAAATATATATATATATATATATATATATATATATCATTTTTTTTTAATGAAACTTGAGTGAATGATACATCATGCAGTAGAGAGCTGGCATTTACAAAAGTACACTGATTTGCCCAAGGGGGGACGCTAAGGGTAATCGACTTGAATTCTGTACTTTGAACAAGCACTTCTCCTGTTCTGTTCAATAATTGTCACTAATTGGCCCATCTGCCTGAGAGGGCGCTGCATAATTTGTGGGGGATGACATGTTTACTGTTTAGCCAATGGTCTTATCCAGAGTGACTTACAATTAGAGGTCGACCGATTATGATTTTTCAACGCCGATACTGATTATTGGAGGACCAAAAAAGCCGATACCGATTAAATATTTATTTATTTGTAATAATGACAATTACAACAATACTGAATGAGCACTTATTTTAACTTAATACATCAAAATCAATTTAGCCTCAAATAAATAATGAAACATGTTCAATTTCGTTTAAATAATGCAAAAACAAAAGTGTTGGAGAAGAAAGTAAAAGTGCAATATGTGCCATGTAAGAAAGCTAACGTTTCAGTTCCTTGCTCAGAACATGAGAACATATGAAAGCTGGTGGTTCCTTTTAACAGGAGTCTTCAATATTCCCAGGTAAGACGTTTTAGGTTGTAATTATATTATTATATTTCCCTCTATACCATTTGTATTTCATTAACCTTTGACTATTGGATGTTCTTATAGGCACTTTAGTATTGCCAGTGTAACAGTATAGCTTCCATCCCTCTCCTTGCTCCTCCCTGGGCTCGAACCAGGAACACAACGACAACAGCCACCCTCGAAGCAGCGTTACCCATGCAGAGCAAGGGGAACAACCACTCCAAGTCTCAGAGCGAGTGACGTTTGAAATGCTATTAGCGCGCACCCCGCTAACTAGCTAGCCATTTCACATCGGTTACACCAGCTTCATCTCGGGAGTTGATAGGCTTGAAGTCATAAACAGCACAATGCTTGACGCACAACTAAGAGCTGCTGGCAAAACGCACGAAAGTGCTGTTTGAATGAATGCTTACGAGCCTGCTGCTGCCTACCACCGCCCAGTCAGATACTTGTATTCTTGTATGCTCAGTCAGATTATATGCAACGCAGGACACTCTAGATAAACTAGTAATATCATCAACCATGTGTAGTTAACTAGTGATTATGATTGATTGATTGTTTTTTATAAGTTTAATGCTAGCTAGCAACTTACCTTGGCTTACTGCATTCGCGTAACAAGCAGTCTCGAGAGGCAGGTGGTTATAGCGTTGGGCTAGTTAACAGTAAGGTTGCAAGATTGGATCCCCGAGCTGACATGGTGAAAATCTGTCGTTCTGCCCCTGAACGAGGCAGTTAACCCACCGTTCCAAGGCCGTCATTGAAAATAAGAATGTGTTCATAACTGACTTGCCTAGTCAAATAAAGATTAAATAAAGGTGTAAAAAAAGAAAATCGGCCAAATCGGTGAGAACTTGAAATCGGCCCCAATTAATCGGCCATTCCGATTAATTGGTCGACCTCTACTTACAATCCGTGCATTCAATCAAAGTAGGTAAAACGACCACATATCGATTCACCACATCATTGGAAACAAAACCTTCTTCTCATACTTCACATCATTCTACTGGCTGCTTATTGCTATGGGTCACATGTTCCCCCCCACTCGCACACCACTACACACAATAGTTGTTGGCTTGTAAACATGAAACAGGAGGGAGAAAAGTTATTGTTTTGTCAAGTTGGTTGCGAATTAAAAGCGATCCATATGGATGGGGTAATTTTATTGTGTTGCTGAATTTGAAGAATCATCTAAAGCTGTTTCAGAGCTCTGGCCTGACTTTTAGCTGACCCTAGTTTGCATGAGTCAGCATTGGTGTGTTTGGAGGAGGAAAAGCTACTGATAACCTCAGTCTATGCATTGACCTCAGTGGATGGAGTAGCTCTTTATTGAATGTCTGCAGCTTCACTGACTGCATAATGCTATTCAAGACTTAAACAAGATATCACACTGTGGATTGATATGTGACTTAGACTCTGTTATTCAAAGCAATTTACAGTGAGTGCATAGATTAGTATGTTTGTGATCCCTGTGGGAATTCAACCCACAACCTTGGCGTTTCTAGCACCACACTCTTACCAACTGAGCCAGCTTTTCAAGAGTACAACTTAGGCTTATATTTGATTCTGTCTTTCGGTCTGTCTGCGCTGTCAGGTGGTTTTGATGACAACTCCCCGCTGAGTTCTGTGGAGCGTTTTGACCCCCGTCTGAGTCGCTGGGACTACATCTCTGAGCTGACCACGCCCCGGGGCGGAGTGGGTGTGGCCACGGTTATGGGTTGCGTGTTTGCGGTCGGAGGTCACAACGGGAACATCTACCTCAACACAGTGGAAGCCTTTGACCCCCGTATGAACAGGTGAGCTGGAGCTGGATGGGAAGGGGTTCTGTTCAGGTGAGACATATGGGTTGTATCGGGTCAGCTAAATCATGCGAACCCATTTTATAAAAGAGTATCTCTGGCCTACTAGACCACCACCTGTACACTGGACACCGTTTATAGTATCCTGTTTGTTTTTTTACAGTTGAAAGGAAATTCTACATTTTATAGCAGCTAGTCTGATGTTGACGTTTATATTGATCTGTGTGTGTGTGTGTGTGTCCTCAGGTGGCAGCTGGTGGGGTCGGTGTCTCACTGTCGGGCCGGCGCAGGAGTGGCTGTCTGCTCCTCTCACATCAGCCAGATCAGAGACGTGGGCCAGGGCTCCAGCAACGTGGTGGACTGCATGTGATCCCTGAGCTGACCACACTGACCAAATTCACGAGCAGACCAACCCAACCCAAGCACTCAACCACACTGTCACTGAGCAGGAGCACTAGTGGTTGTTCCTTTAAGCACTGACTGAAGGGTTCTCCCCAAAGATTGTAAGAGGAGCGCTGCACCACCTTGTGAACTAGCTGCGCCACTTTGAGAAATAAAATACTTAACAAATAAAGTTATCATATACCGCAACTGTTTTTGCTCTAGATTGCAGGAAATGGCACTTATAGGGGTTCAAAAACCTTTATCAAGTGAAAATGGCTGATAGTTGAGCTTTAGACATCATATTAAACAGGCCTTGAATATCAACTTGTATTTTAAGAGCAACAAGTTAGTACTTACAATGCATTCGGAAAGTATTCAGACCCCTTGACTTTTTCCACATTTTGTTACATTACAGCCTTATTCTAAAATTGACTAAATAGTTTCCCCCCCTCATCAAGCTACACACCATACCCCATAATGACAAAGCAAACCATTTTTGAAAATATCACATTTACATAAGTATTCAGACCCTTTGCTCAGTACTTTATTGAAGCATCTTTGGCAGCGATTACAGCATTGAGTCTTCTTGGGTATCTTCTTGGCACACCTGTATTTGGGGAGTTTCTCCCATTCTTCTCTGCAGATACTCTCAAGCTCTATCAGGTTGGATGGGGATCGTCACTGCACAGCTATTTTCAAGTCTCCAGAGATGATCAGGTTGAAGTCCGGGCTCTGGCTGGGCCTCTCAAGGACATTCAGAGACTTGACCGTAACCACTCCTTCACTGTCTTGGCTGTGTGCTTAGGGTCATTGTCCTGTTGGAAGGTGAACCTTCGCCTCAGTCTGAAGTCCTGAGCACTCTGGAGCAGGTTTTCATCAAGGATCTCTGTACTTTTCTCTGTTCATCTTTCCCTCGATCCTGACTAGTCTCCCAGTCCCTGCCGCTGATGGTGCCAGGTTTCCTCCAGATGTGACGCTTGGCATGCTGGTCAAAGAGTTCAATCTTGCTTTCATCAGACCCGAGAATCTTGCTTCCATCTGGCCACTCTACTGTAAAGGCCTGATTTGGTAGAGTGCAGCACAGATGGGAGAACCTTCCAGAAGGATAACCATCTCCACAGAGGGACTCTGGAGCACTGTCAGAGTAACCATCGTGTACTTGGTCACCTCCCTAACCAAGGCCATTCTCCCCCGATTGCTCAGTTTGGCCGGGCGGTCAGCTCTAGGAAGAGTCTTGGTGGTTCCAAGCTTCTTCGATTTTTAGGAAAGAATGGCCACTGTTCTTGGGGACCTTCAATGCTGCAGAATGGTTTTGGTACCCTTCCCCTAGTCCTTGCCACGGACAATTCCTTCGACTTCATGGCTTGGTTTTCGCTCTGACTTGCACTGTCAATTGTGTGACCTTATATAGACCGGTGTGTGCCTTTATCAAATCAATTGAATTTACCATAGGTGGACTCCAATCAAGTTGTAGAAACATCTCAAGGATGATCAATGGAAACAGGATGCACCTGAGCTCAATTTCGAGTCTCATAGCAAAGGGTCTGAATACTTGTGTAAATAAGGTATTTTTGTTTTTATTAAATTTCTTAACCTGTTTTCGCTTTGTCATTATGGGGTATTGTGTGTAGATTGAGGTAATCAATTCATTTCATACATTTTACAATATGGCTACAACTTAACAAAATGTGGAAAAGTCAAGACCTCAATTTCACATTCATCACTGTCTAGTAGATAAACGGAGCTCTTCATAGGTTCCCAGCAGTCTCATATAAAACAGAGGGAGTGGATTGTGACGCTGTTTAGTAAAGACTCAGTAAACAACCGTGTTTAGGATAGAAATCAGTTGACATTCTTTTGATTCCAGTTAAACCACAGAGACTATGCTTTTATTTTTAGTTATTTTATTTCGGGGCTTTCGATCAGTGCCATCTGCATAGGCTCAGTGATGCTAAAACCTCTTCAGTGTTAGCATTAGCTAGCTGTAGCCTTTTTGCGTTGAAACAATCATTCCTGACAGACTGAGTCTCATTGGGATGTATAAAACTATGGAAGTCTTTTGCAGAGTTAGATTAACTTGTGCTGCAATAAAATAGGTTTTTGAAATGGCTGAGGGACTAGAGCTACCTGTACAGACAGTCTGGGGTCTTAGCAGAGTGCTACCCCTACTCTCTCTGTTCTTCTCGATGATAGCTGGGCTGTCAGTAAACAATTGTGCTTTCAGACATGTGAAGATTAATCTTCTATCTGCCAAATGGTTAATATATATTTTAATATATGGAGTTGTGTATTACGAAACCTGTGTATCTTTTGTGTTATTTACCAGGTATCTTTAATTTATTGTTGTGCACTACTTTCCTGTAATAGTCAGGGGTTTGAACATACAGTATTTTGTCCTATGGTAATTTTGATGCTATTTTCAAAATGTTTTGACAGTGTCTGCTCTTTTTTGAGGCGTTGCGTTTGAAGCTTTTTCCTCACCCTTATTTTCTTGTATATCCTCCTGGTTAAAGCATTTCAGGTAATTCTGGATTTTATTGTAAAACTGCTGTTGGTCAAAACATTGACTGAAGATTTAGATTTTTAAAGCAAAAATGTTTGAAGAGATGAAGTATACAAAACATTAAGAACACCTGATCTTTCCATGGTAGACTGACCAGGTTTATCTAGGTGAAAGCTATGAACCCGTATTGATGTCACTTGTTAAATCCACTTCAATCAGTGTAGAGATTAAGGATTTTTAAGTCTTGAGACATGGATTGTGTATGTGTGCCATTCAGAGGGTAAATGGGCAAGACAAAAGATTTGTGCCTTTGAACGGGGTTTGGTAGTATGGGGCCAGGCGCAACGGTTTGTGTCAAGAACTGCAAAGCTGCTAAGTTTTCCATGTGTGTATCAATATTGGTCCACCACCCAAAAGGATATCCAACGAATTTGACACAACTGTGGGAAGCATTGGTCAACATGGGCCATCATCCCTGTGGAATGCTTTCGACACTTTGTAAAGTCTATGCCCCCGTGAATTGAGACTGTTCTGAGGGCAAAAGGGGGGGGCTGCAACACAATATTAGGAAGGTGTTCCTAATGTTTGGTGTATTTGCTCTTGTACCCTCCATTAAGGGCATTTTGAATTGTTGCACCATTGGTTTGCTATATTCTACAATTCAACTGTATGCTGCCTCTTATCATACATTACACGAGGGGTGTATACTGACTTGCCAACCATAACATAGAATGTGAAAGATCTTGCTTTTTTTAAACATTTTTTTACTGGTTCAGCTGTACGCTGTCTCATAATTTCCTCCCCTTTTTTTACAGCTTGAATCTTAATTTACTGTTAATTTAGTTGGTATTACTATAATAAAGCTGTCAATGTATAGATTTTAATAATTTATTGCACATTTATTGAGAATGAAATACAGAAATGTCTAATTTATGTAAGTCAATTACATGTTATGAATTTGAAAGATGCATTTGTCTCCCAGTGTTGTTGGAAAGCACACTGAAGCAGGTTTTTCTCTAGGATTTTCCTGTGCTTAGCTCAAGCATACCCATTACATGAGCAAGCCACTACCATGCTTGAAAATTAAGTGGTACTCAGTGATGTGTTGTATTGGATTTGCACCAAACATTACTCTCAGGACGTTTTTAAAAAATGCCAAGTTTTTTTGCAGTTTTTTTACTTTTATTAAGCGATTAAAACAGTCAGAGTTGAATGGCTTTAGTCTCCATTGGCCTCTTGGTGAAATACCTGAGTGGTTTCCTTCCTATCCAGCAACTGAGTTAGGAAGGACGAATGTATGTTTTTAAAAATACATTATAAGGACCCATACACTGAGAAGACATTATCTGTTTTATAGGCTTACTGCAAGTAGGCTAAACACAGACAAGACAGAAAGATAAATGCGGTAAGAGACCCACTAAAGCAGCACCGCCCCCTTAAGATTTTGAGCCTGTCTTGCAGGGTTGGTCTTACAAATCCAAAGCCCCTGGATTGGTGAGCATAATATACAAGGAATTTCTCAGAGCTGCTAATGAGAACATTGATGACCTTGCACCTAGCGGTGGGAATTCCGGTGAGGTGCCCACACCCAGGTAGTGACAGTGCTGGCAACACTAGCTACAGTAACCCATGGGGCAGGGGTCATACAGTCAGAGAGGGGGCAAATTATTGTGGCCCTGATAGCACAAAATAATCAAAGAACTGCACAGAAATGCTTGGGGAAATGGTCACATCGGGAGACGTGTATGGTGTGTATCAGATCTCCATCAGCTAGGACTTGACATTGGTTAATGAAATATCCCCATTATTGCAAAATCTTGAATGACTCTCAAACTGCTACAACTGTAAATGCATTCGCACATCAAGTCCTTTCTTGAATTGGACTCAGGAATGGAACAACTTGAACATCTGAGCTTGTGGTTGTTTATGGGGAAGGGTGGGGAGTGTGTGTATTCCACATCTGTTGCTGTGGAGTAATGATGTTAAGGACAAAATAGGATGAATCACAATAACTGTTTGCCAAAATAATTGCTTGCCAAAAATGTAATTGTTGTAATGGCAATCCTGGTTACAGGTAACAATCCTTAGCATGAACTGCCTACATTATTATGCATATTTTTTTATTGTGGAAATAAATGAAGATATGCATTATTTGTATCTTATAACTGTATATAATATAATCGAGGTGAGGGCGTTGGCAAGGATTTTGGTGGTTGATCTGCTACTGTTCTGTGGGTGGAATTGTGTGCTTTTTTCAAATGATGGGTCCCAATCTTTCAAAGGCCCTAGGATCCAGGCACCTCATTTATAAAAATAAAAAAATCTTACATTTATACTTGAACTTAGTTGTAAGCTCATTTCCGACAGTGTGCTTACGTTTGATTCATAATAGATACTGAACATTAAAAAAGTTCCTTAAGCAGGTTGTAAGAAGCCCATTTGTAATTTACGTACCTGTGATATATCAATCTCAAATTAACTTAAAATTGATGGCACCTGAACGTGCCTTACAATCAGCGATTCCCCTTATAGAATGCTAACACAAATGAGGATTTAGTCAGGAATCGCCATGGACCACATGAGAAAATCAAGCTTTTTGGAAGACGAGATCACAGCGACCGTAAAGGAGATTGTGGTTAGGCAACACGTATTATTCGGTGGACAAAATAGTGGGTTGACAAACAAAGCCAAACGGGTAGCTTGGGAGTGTGTCGCCGCTGCAGTGAACGAGGTGGGGCAGCAAGACCGAGGCTGATGGGGGGGAAAAAAAGGATAGCCAAACATGACCAGCAGGAAAATCACTTACGTGAAGTCTAGACTTTTCTTAGAGATAAGATCATTTCCACTACAAAGTAAGGTTTTATAAATAACTACTGTCATATGTAAACATTCATACACATAGCTCATATATTATACAGCGCCAAGCCAAACCGCCTGACTCAAATCATCTTGCGTACCCCTGCTAAAACAGGAACCAGCTCACTCACCCAGCAATAAAACTACCCCCCCTCAGCTCTGTTGTCTTACCACCCCAGGAAACAAAGACATTCCATCGCAAGAACACATACACCCAGCCATAAAACTGACCCCTCTGTTCTCTTCTTTCACGACCCCCTCTGCTCTCCTGTATCAGATTTCCTGACACACAAATATCTCCTTGTATAAACACACATCTCACCCCCCTCTACTGGTCGGGTGCTCAGAACAAGACTCTGCTGTGCACCAATGGGGCTCCTGCTCTGGCTAGAGCAGGTCCGCCTCCAACCCTTCGGGACCAGTCAGAAGACCAACACGACAAGACTCCACCTACATATTCCATGTATAAAATCTGCTGTGACCAATGTCTAGGTCCCTTTTTCACCTGACTCACTTAATGAGTTATATGAACTAGGTCCGTGCACGTAAAACTGCAGGACAAGATATCTTTTGACTCATTAAAACTGCCTTTTGTTACAACTGAAATCCACTCTGTCCAGCGTCCGTGATTTGGTCTCGACTCTCCAGTATTTGAACATCAACACTACTTACGCATGGTTTTCTGCGTAAATCGTACTTAAGATCAAAATGGATCATAAGTCTGTTTTTATATGAGGCCCCAGAGGGACAGGGGAAGGTTTTAGCAGGTGGAATAGTGGAGAACAATCGGAGGTTTACTTAGCAGCAATGCAAATATCAAGGTACAGCTATATGGACACTCAATCATACTTTTGAATGGTAAGTTTACAAACATGTTATAATAAATAGAATTTAAACTTGTATCTCATTATGGTGAAACAGATATTGCTCATTAATCTATACGGTCCAAATAATGGTGATCCACACTTCTTTGGAAATGTTATGGTTTTCTTGAGGTGAAGGAGAGTCGGACCAAAATGCGGCGTGGTTATTCAGATACATCTTTTAATGAAGATGAAACACGATCAATACAAAAACAATAAACGTACCGTGAAAACCGAAACAGCCTAAACTGGTGCAAACTAACACAGAGACAGGAACAATCACCCACGAAACACTCAAAGAATATGGCTGCCTAAATATGGTTCCCAATCAGAGACAATGATAAACACCTGCCTCTGATTGAGAACCACTTCAGTCAACCATAGACTTTTCTAGATATCCCTACTAATTCACAATCCCAATACCTACAAAAAAAAACAAGACAAAACACACCAGATAATAAACCCATGTCACACCCTGGCCTGACCAAAATAATAAAGAAAACACAAAATACTAAGACCAGGGCGTGACAGGAAATATATACAGCACCAATCAAAAATTTGGACACCTACTTATTCCTTTATTTTTTACTATTTTCTACATTGTTGAATAATAGTGAAGACATCAAATATTCTGAAATAACAAATATGGAATCATGTAGTAACCAAAAAAGTATTAAACAAATCAAAGTAGCCACCCTTTGACTTGACAGCTTTACACACTCTTGGCATTCTCTGAACTAGCTTCATGAGGTAGTCACCTGGAATTCATTTCAATTAACAGTTGTGCCTTGTTAAAAGTGAATTTGTGGAATTTCTTTCCTTAACTTCTTATGGTATAGGGGACGGTTGCGTCCCACTTGGGCAAAAGACGGAAAATGCAGCGCAGCAATTTTTTATTTATTTCATGAAATCACACATGTAAGATACTCAATTAAATCTACACTCGTTGTGAATCCAGCCAACGTGTCATATTTTAAAAAGGCTTTTCGGCAAAAGCATAAGAAGCTATTATCTGATGCTAGCACAATAGTAAACAAAGAGGGTAGCATATTTCAACCCTGCACAAAACGCTACACAAAACGCAGAAATAAAATATAAAACATTCATTACCTTTGACGAGCGTCTTTTGTTGGCACTCCAATATGTCCCATAACATCACAATTGGTCCTTTTGTTCGATTAATTCCGTCCATATATATCCAAATGTCAATTTATAAAGCGCGTTTGATCCAGAAAAAACAGCTTCCAAAAAACACAACGTTACTACAAAATATTTCAAAAGTTGACTATGAACTTTGCCAAAATATTTCAAAATACTTTTGTAATACAACTTTAGGTATTTTTAAATAATCTATCAAATTGTAGACGGGTCGATCTGTGTTCAATACAGGAAGACAACAAACCAAGCTACTTTTCAAGTTTTGTGCAACTCTCAACAGTGTTACGCAGTTCCTAGATGGCCGTACTACTTCATTGCACAAATTAATAACCTCAACCAAATTCCAAAGACTGGTGACATCGAGTGGAAGCGGTAGGAACTGAAAACAAGTACCAAAGAAATAACGTTTCCCAATGAGAACTCACTGAACAGACAGAGACCTCAAAAAAAAAATCTGAACGGTTAGTCCTCTGGGTTTTGCTTGCTACATAAGTTCTGTTATACTCAGACACGATTCAAACAGTTTTAGAAACTTCAGAGTGTTTTCTATCCAAGTGAAAATGCTGCCGCTTATCTCAACATCAACTGTTCAGAGTAGACTGTGTGAGAAATGGTCACACTGCAATACATTTTAATAGAAAGTTAACAAAAATAGATAAGATCTTGCTAACATGGTAAGGAAAATACCTGTCTATTTGTGGAAAAAAACACCCTGATTAACTTTAGTCATATCCCAGTTGACCTATTTGCTTATGTCCTTGCCTACACCTAGCAAATTGTTTTTGAAATTATATGAGTAAAAATAATCAATTTTACTTGGAACGGTAAGCCAGACCAAATTAAATGGGCCTATTTATATAATGAATATGAATTCAGAGGGCAGAAATTATAAAAAAATTAGACCTCACTAAAAATATAAATATTAGACCTCTCACTAAAGGCTTCAGTCATACAAAAGTTGCACTTACATCTGAACTGGTTCTCTAGCACATTAGTTAAAATTGTTTAAAAGGCTAGGGCAGAATACTGCCCCCGTTGGTGAAATGCGTGCCCATAGTAAACTGACAAAAAAAAAAAAAATTGCTAATATATGCATATAATAAATATTATTGAATAGAAAACACTCTAAAGCTTCTAAAACCATTTAAATTATGTCTGTAAGTAAAGCAGAACTCTCAGGACACTCATTCTCCCAAACTCTCTCTTGTCATCCAAAAAGTTGGCCCAACTTTGACGTCATCGCCCCCACCCTTCCCAAGCACCTACAGTCCTGGGAACAGTTCCTATGCCTTCAGCGCCGTGTCCGCTTTCAATGGGGCTTCTCATTGTGTGCATCGCGCGCTCACGTTTCGGTCGCGCTCGCGCGCATTCTGCGCCTGTGGTGTCTTTCTTTCAAGATTGATTAAACGATGCGTGTGTTTCTCTTTGCCCTGAGAATTGCGGTGAAGCTATATAGCATGCTAACGCTGTGTTCTGAACCAAGTTTGACAAGTTTAGTCGACATATAATATGTAATTTCGACGTTTTGGTGCGAACTAACTTTACTTTTTGGCTGCATTTCAACCGAAATATGTCGTGTTTGATAACCGAAAGACACAGACTTCAAAACTAAAGCTGTTTTTGGTAAGTATAAACCCTTCCAGGTCTTCTGATGGAAGAACAGCAAAGGTAAGGGAACATTTATGTGTTAAATTTGGGTTTCTGTGGACTCCGAGATAGAGGAGCCAAAATGCTAATTCCTGAGCGCCGACTCACATTATAGCCTAGTGAACGAAATCTGTAAAGTTAAATAAATGTAACACAGCTGTTTTATTAAGAAGAAGTGTATCTTTCTAAGTATATGTAGAACATGTATATTTAGTCAACGTTTATGATGTGTATTTCTGTTATCTGGCAGAGTTACCATAATTTCTCCAGGCATTGTTGTAGCATTTTTTAGCCATGACCTTCTATGTAAACCGTGATTTATGGATATAATTAGCATATTATTGAAAAAAACATAAATGTACTGTATAACATGTCCTATTCCTGTCATCTGATGAAGATTTTCAAAAGGTTAGTGAATTATTTTACTTTTAATCCTGCTTTTGTGATTGCATCTATTGTTCTACAAAATGGCTATGTAAATTAGCCTATCTTTGGTGGTGGTTTGACATAAATATGTGCTATGTTTTCGCCGTAAAACATTTTAGAAATCTGACTTGGTGGCTAGATGAACAAGGTGTTTATCTTTCATTTGAGCTATTGGACTTGTTAATGTGTGGAGGTTAAATATTTCTAAGAATATTTTTTGCGTTCTGTGTGCTACTGTGTCAGTTGAGCAGTGGGGGGAGGTGCCCTAGCAGGACGTGTGGTGCCAAGTAGTTTTAAAGAATTGACTTTTTCCTCTTTATTCAGATTACAACTTCTCACTTTCGGTTATTTAAAAATGAAATCAGCTCCAAAATTAGGCTGTTTTTAAAACAAGCCATAGAAAGTTTTTGCAATTTCAGTTTAATCCACCAAAAAAGACAGAACAAATAATACAACAAATATTATGGTTAAACTCAAATACACTAATTGATCAACAACAACAAAAAATTGGGGGAAAGAATGTTTAAGGTATAATCTTTGTAAATTAAATCATAAATAGGACTGGTGGAGTTATGTCACACAGGCAGCTAACAAAAATATATGGAAATGTCTGTCTAAACAAAACTACAACCAACTAATTGCAGCATTACCAGAAAAATCGGAGAGGAAGGTAAAAGGGGAATAAAGTAAGGAACTTGTCTGTCTGCCCTGCATTAAAGACCAAAATTGGTAATAGAAGATTGTGCTAAATTAAAAAGTATACCAGTTTCATTTAAGGACTATATGTGCCATATAGATTGCAAAATAGTTGGGAAGAGATTTTTTTTATGTACCGATTCCATGGCATATGGTTTATGAGCTGATAGACCAAACGACGCCGGATTCATAACTTAGAATTTTCCTATTTAAATTATAGAAAATTCTTGCAACCAATATTATGTTATATATTGGGGATACAACCATCCCACCTCTGAAGATTTTCCTGCGAAGAGAGAATGATCAGATCATTTGATTTAGTACTCTCCATATGTAGCCTGTTTTTCATCGCAGGTTCAGGAATGGCTGAAGAATTGTAACATTTACCTGGAGCTAACTCTGCAAATAGCATTGCTGGCTGATTTGAAAAGTAATAGTCAATCGATCAATAATATAACACTTTTAGCAAATTTTTATCTTTAATTTTTGTGAAACATCACAGCACAGTGAACTTTTGTGAAACATCACAGCACAGTTGATAATATACGTGTTAAGAAATGCATGTGAGGGGTTGAGTGGAGCTGAAGAGTAAAATATACTGAGTCTGTAAAATGTATATACTGTTGATTCAGAACTTTGGTGAAACAGCACAGTTAAAAATATATGGTAAATAGAAATCAAAACTGGATGTTCTAGAAATAGATGGGAGGAGTTGAGGGTAGCTGAGTGATTGAAAACATTATTATGAGCCGTTCTCCCCTCAGGAGCATCCACTGCACTACATTTACTGAAAAATTGTTATATATAGACCCAAGATTGTTCTGCTATGGGGACAAAGGTTATATATTACTTTTTTCAGACATTGTAGTTGTTAAACCATGCCCTATAATTGATTAGTATGAATTATTAATTGGTCGTGGCTATGGGTCTATCTGTGATTGAAGTGTGTGTAGGGGCAGTGGTCACCAACTATTTTCCACACACCCATCACACATCTACCTCATATCTTCAGAGCTCCCCCTCATCGGACCATGAGGGTGTCAGACTCCGGACCCTTCATCAGCCATGATAGATTCTACGGCTGGCTCGGGTCAATTCGGCCCCACCTCCCATCAGTCCTCGAGGATTCTTCTAAACCACTCGAGGCAAAAGAAAAGCCGGACCTCCTCAGCCATTTCACCAGCTGTCGTCATAGGCAGCTCTATGGTGAGAAACTTCTCGGTTCCCTGGGAAAAAACCCTGTGCTATCCTGGAGCTCAAGTAAACGACATTACACAGCTGCTTCCTACCGTTCTATGACAGCTGCTGGGGGCTGACACTGTTGTAGTCTATGTGGGGTCAAACAACATTAGGAGAACTAGCTCGTAATATAAGGGCACAGGGCGAGACCCAGATGCAGACACGGGAGGCAGATGGTTCGAGTCTCTGATATGTATTACAATCCAAGGGGCAGGCAAGAGAATGGTTGTGGACAGGCAAAAGATCATAAGGTCAGAGTCCAGGAGGTACAGAGGGGAAGGCATGGGTTGAGGTCAAGGCAGGCAGTATGGTCAGGCAGGCAGTTGGATGCAGAACGCCTTCCAGAATCGGGACAAGAACTGAGGACCCCGATCTGAGACCATGTCGACCATGCCCCCGTCCATACCAAAAATGGATGATCAGCCCCTTCCAGCCAATGTCTACACTCCTGCAGAGCCATCTTAACAGCTAGGAGTTCCCAGTTCCCAACATCATAGTTCCTTTCTGCAGGGTTGAGTTGATGGGACATGAAGGCACAGGGATGAAGCCTTTGGTCCTGGATGGATAGCTGGGAAGCGTCAACCTCAACCACAAACTGATGAGTCGGGTCCAGATGGATGAGGATGGGGCAGTAGTGAATCGCTGCTTTAGATCCCCAAAAGCCTTGTCCGCTGCTGGAGACCATGCGAATGGTACCTTGGGAGAGGTGAGTGCAGAGAAGATGGCCGCCAGGTTGCTGTAGCCCCGAATGAAACAGCGGTAGAAATTAGCAAACCCCAGAAACCGTTGTAGCTGCACCCTGGATGTGGGTTGGGGCCAATCCACCACCACTCTCACCTTTTCCGGATCCATCTGAACATTCCCTTCAGCGATGATGTATCCAACAAAGGAGTTAGGGGAACGGTGGAACTCGCACTTCTCATCTTTTACAAACAACTGATTTTCCAGGAGGCGTTGAAGGACCTGTCAAACATGGAGAATGTGTTCCTGGGCAGAATGAGAGACAAAAACAAAACGATTCAACACGTCCAGGAGCACATCATTGACCAGGGTCTGGAAGATAGCGGGTACGTTTGTGAGTCCAAACGGCATGACCAGGTACTCAGTGTCCACTGGCAGTGTTGAAAGCAGTCTTCCACTTTTCTCCTTCACGTATCCACACAAGGTGGTAGGCATTCCGAAGGTCCAGTTTGGAAAAGATGGTAGCCCCCTGGAGATGTTCGAAAGTCGAGGAGAGGTAGAGGGTACCGATTTTTTTGATTGTAATGTCATTGAGGCCCCAGTAATCAATACATGGACACAGGGTCTTGTCTTTCTTCCCCATAAAGAAGAATCCTGAACCAGCAGGAGAGGCAGAAGGACGAACACTCCCAACAGCCAGAGAGTCCTTGATGTACTCCTCCATGGCCTTGGTCTCAGGACCAGACAGGAAATGCCGCCTGCTTCGAGGCAGTGTGGTGCCCGGGAGGAGGTCAATAGCAGAATCATAAGGATGATGTGGAGGAAGGGAGGTAGCACGAGCCTTGCTGAAAACCTCTTGGAGATCATGGTACTCTGTGGGAACGGCAGAGAGATCCGAGGCGGTACTCAAACCTGGAGGCAAACATTTTGGAGAAGGCTGCGCCGCCTTCAGGCAGTGTGAATGGCAGAACGGGCTCCAACCCAGGATTGACCCCCGTGATCCAGTTAATATCGGGGTTGTGCTTCTGGAGCCAAGAAAGTCCCAAAACAATATGAATGTGGGGAGACTCAATGAGGAGAAGTTGTATTGACTCACCGTGGTTTCCAGTTACCTGCATATTAATGAAACTGCTGTGCGTGACTCTTCCAATGGAGCGGCCATCCAGTGCCCTGGCATCCATGGGAACGGAGAGGAGTTGAGTAGGGATACTTAGTTCCGACACCAGGGTAGCGTCCATGAAACTCATCTGCCCCAGAGTCAATGAGCACCCGGAGAGACTGGTCACCCCACAGCAAGATCACATAAAAAATACATTTGGGTAATGGGAATTAGAGGGTTCCCAGTCATGCTCACCAGTGTACCCGTACCTACCAAGGATTCAGGTCTCTTCACTGGGCAGGTGACTATGTAATGCCCTACAGCACCACCATACAGACAACTATTGGAGCTTAGCCTGCGTGACCGTTTCTTAGGCACTAATCTAGCTCTTCCCAGTTGCATTTGCACCATTTTGTTGCTGAGTTGTCGTAGTACTGCTGCAAATTTACATTGTCCCAAGGCGTTGCCAGTCATAATGTAAGTAAGTTAATTTGTCCCTCTAACTCTTTTGAATACTCTACCAGTATTGGACTGTCTCTCCACAACAACACACCGGATTCCTGCCGTAATCCCTGGACCAGTACTTCTGATCTTCACAGCTAGCTTGCAGCTAGCTAGCTCACCGTGACACCCAGTACCGAAGCTATCCCTGAGGCCCACTTCCCGGCCTACTCAGCTGTTCACCCGAACCCCACTCATACACGGCTAGAGCCCGATACTCCACCGGATCCTTGCTGTAAATTCTGGACCTTGGCACCGGATCACCGCTGCTACTGATTGGCTATAGTGGCTAACGCCACTGCCACGAAGCTAGCCGTGAGCCAGGCGCATCTCCCGGCCAGCAAACTAAATTCTACAATACCTCTTTCGCCATCTGGCTTGGATTCTCTGTCGAAACGGCTCCCCGCCGCACCACCATGACTGGTCTGCCGACAAATACTCCCTCCGCTGTGCCTTCAACCGGCCTCCGTTGGAGGGCTACTAACTTTAAACGCCTTGTCGCCTGCTAGCGTAGTGGCAGGTTCCCTGTTCCATCTACTTCTTCCCCCTGGACACTATGATCACTTGGCTACATAGCCGATGCCTGCTGGACTGTCCATTAATCACGGTACTCCATTCTGTTTATTTATTTTGTCTGTCGGCCCCAGCCGCAAACTCAGGCTCTGTGTGTAGTTAATCCGACCCTCTCTGCCTAGTCATCACCATTTTACCTGCTGTTGTTGTGTTAGCTGATTAGCTGTTGTTGTCTCACCTGTTGTTTTAGCTAGCTCTCCCAATCAACACCTGCGATTACTTTATACCTCGCTGTATGTCTATCTCAAAAGTATATATATATATTTTTTACCTTTATTTAACTAGGCAAGTCAGTTAAGAACAAATTCTTATTTTCCCTAAATGACGGCCTAGGAACAGTGGGTTAACATCTATAAGTACCTAGGTGTCTGGCTAGACTGTAAACTCTCCTTCCAGACTCATATCAAACATCTCCAATCGAAAATCAAATCTAGAGTCGGCTTTCTATTCCGCAACAAAGCCTCCTTCACTCACGCCGCCAAACTTACCCTAGTAAAACTGACTATCCTACCGATCCTCGACTTTGGCGATGTCATCTACAAAATAGCTTCCAATACTCTACTCAGCAAACTGGATGCAGTTTATCACAGTGCTATCCGTTTTGTTACTAAAGCACCTTATACCACCCACCACTGCGACCTGTATGCTCTAGTCGGCTGGCCCTCGCTACATTTTTGTCGCAAGACCCACTGGCTCCAGGTCATCTACAAGTCCATGCTAGGTAAAGCTACACCTTATCTCAGTTCACTGGTCACGATGGCAACACCCACCCGTAGCACACGCTCCAGCAGGTGTATCTCACTGATCATCCCTAAAGCCAACACCTCATTTGGCCGCCTTTCCTTCCAGTTCTCTGCTGCCTGTGACTGGAACAAATTGCAAAAATCGCTGAAGTTGGAGACTTTTATTTATCTCCCTCACCAACTTTAAACTTCTGCTATCTGAGCAGCTAACCGATCGCTGCAGCTGTACATAGTCCATAGGTAAATAGCCCACCCAATTTACCTACCTCATCTCCATACTGTTTTTATTTATTTACATTTCTGCTCTTTTGCACACCAGTATCTCTACCTGCACATGACCATCTGATAATTTATCACTCCAGTGTTAATCTGCAAAATTGTAATTATTCGCTTACCACCTCATGCCTTTTGCACACAATGTATATAGACTCTTTTTTTCTACTGTGTTATTGACTTGTTTATTGTTTACTCCATGTGTAACTGTGTTGTTGTCTGTTCACACTGCTATGCTTTATCTTGGCCAGGTTTGAGTTGTAAATGAGAACTTGTTCTCAACTAGCCTACCTGGTTAAATAAAGGTGAAATAAAAAAATAAAAAAAATGATGCTGCAACCCCCGTGCTTCACGGTTGGGATGGTGTTCTTAAGCTTGCAAGCGTCCTACTTTTTCCTCCAAACATAACGATGGTTATTATGGCCAAACAGTTCTAGTTTTGTTTCATCAGACCAGAGGACATTTCTCCAAAAAGTACAATCTTTGTCCCCATGTGCATTTGCAAACCGTAGTCTGGCTTTTTTATGGCGGTTTTGGAGCAGTGACTTCTTCCTTGCTGAGCGGCCTTTCAGGTTATGTCGATGTAGGACTCATTTTACTGTGGATATATATACTTTTGCACCTGCCTTCTCCAGCATCTTCACAATGTCCTTTGTTGTTGTTCTGGGATTGATTTGCACTTTTCGCACCAAAGTACGTTCATCTCTAGGAGACAGAACGTGTCTCCTTCCTGAGCTGTATGACGGCTGCGTGGTTCCATGGTGTTTATACTTGTGTACTATTGTTTTTACAGATGAACGTGGTACTTTCAGGTGTTTGGAAATTGCTCCCAAGGATGAACCAGACTTATGTGGAGCTTGAGGTTTGAGGCAAAGCACAAACTCTTTAAGAACAACCTCAAAAACATCAAGAACAATACTTAGCCCCTTGCCAAAAAACATACATTTGCTATTAGCCATCACTGGTAGACATCACCATTGCAACATACTGATTTATGGACTGTTGAAAGCATTTTCCATGAGTGATCTTACTGGTGGTGAGGAGTTGGTAGCATCACTTCAGGTCACTATGCAGAAATCCATTTACTCTACCAGTTGGGTTAAGATGGATGGCACAGTGTACAGAGTGGGACTGTTAGTTTGCAGTAAGATGGAGCATGAAATGCCAGTCTTTTGTAAAATAACTAAGATCATTGTGGTGACTAATGTATACCTATTGCTGGACAAGTTGCATACTGATAATTTCAGTAAACATTACAATGCATTCATTGTATTTGATGGTGTTGATGACAAAGTTGTTGTCAAAGTTGATCATCTGAAATTTTATAAGCCTTTTGTCCTTCAAAGTGCTTATGGTGCTGATGAGAGCCTTTATGTTGTTCATTGTTTGACATGATTGAGTAATAGTCAGATTATTGACAACCAAAGAAAATTGCATACCTAGTTTTAGGACTTCCACTTGTGTTAAATAACAACTCTGAAAATACTCTTGTTCTCAAATAGTACATGTACTGACGCACCTGTGATGCACTGATTTAATTCTGATGTGCCCGTGATGCACTGTTTTCATTCTGATGCATCTGTGATGCACTGATTTCATTCCTATGCGCCTGTGATGCACTGATTTCATTCTGATGTGCCTGTGATGCACTGATTTCATTCTGATGTGCCTGTGATGCACTGATTTCATTCTGATGTGCCTGTGATGCACTGATTTCATTCTGATGCACCCTCTCATTGTGGCCTAAATAAATTAAACAAAACAGGGTCACTACTTTTGTAACAAATCCTTTTATTGCACCCCTTTAACTCACCTGCAACTTGCAGGCTTGATTTATGAGTGGGAGAGAACCAGACAAAATGTGTTTATTTCCTAGTGTGAATATTTAGCACTTCCTGGTGTCAATTCAGCTACAGGATGCATTCTCTTGAGTTGATCCTCAACACTGAAAGGTGTTGCTGCTTAATACTGAGGGTTTTTGAAAAAAACACTCCCATGGGTCATTTGGACAACACCTGAAGTGTTACCTTCAGAGTGTTTCAATATTAACACTGCAAAAAGTGTTAAATTAACACTGATGAGAGTGGACCTATATAAATTACCATGCATGGTTATGAATTAACACTTTCAAATTTGCTATGTAGTGTTACAGATTAGTTAAATTAATTAAACAACAGCCTACAAATATGTCTGACAACGAAATACTCGCAAGTAAATAAAAAAACTACTGAAGGGGTGCCAATAGTGTCAACGAACCACATTTATTTAAGCCTGAGTTTTCTGACAAAGAATTAAGGCCAGGGCCGTAACCAGGAATGAGTTTTAGGGGGGATGTAACCACTTGCTCCTAGTTAGTATAGTGATTAGTATTCACGCGGGAGACCGGGGTTCAATTCCCCGATGGGGAGGAAGGACTGCTTTTTTAGGCTATCTTAGGGTGTACAATGTCCCTAAGTCCACAAAGCAGAAAATATGCTTGGAATTCAAGCTTTCTGATACGATTTCCAGCCTGTGGGGTAATTTCAGTTTTGCAAGGCATTGGTTGTTCAGTGGTAGAATTCTCACATGCCACTAAGGAGGCCTGAGTTTGATTCCTGGCCAATGCAACAGCTTTTGAACATGGATTTTCGACAAGTATGCAAACCCCAAAGGAACAAATATGTGTTAGATTGCCAGGCTATACAGAAAGAAGAATTCTCAACTGCCTCTTGAAAAGTGAGTTTTCTTTCATTTACAGTTTGGACGTTTATTCATTGTCAGTAGACTTTTGTGAATTCATTGTAGATTTCCAGTGTGTGAGGTGATTTACTTTGTGCAAGGCTTTAGTTGTTAAATGCAAAACGAATATCCAACTAGTCAGTGTCAACTGTTTTGAGTTTGGCATTTGTGACAACAATGTCCTTGGATTTCCCAAAAACAACTTACCTTCTAACTACAATTGTGTGGCTTGTGAGCGGTACAGAGCAAATTACATGTACAAGTTTGTGAGAGTCTCAGCTTTCCATAGATGAGTCATAATAGTTTCTAGCTCTAACCATTCAGTCTCTACAGATGTTTCTGTTAGAAAGGTTAGCACCCAACACTCCAAATTTAGGATTAACACCCAACACACATTTTTTCACATGGCCGACCCACCGTCCTGTGCATAATAACTTGTCAGCACTATATCTACCAATTAAGTAACAATACGGTACGCCCGCTGAGGGAAGAGCCCTCATGGTCCTCCATCGCTTTTTACTATTATAGGGCAAACATGTAACCACTTGCTCCTCAAAAGGTTCTACAGCTGCACAATTGAGAGCATCCTGACGGGTTGCATCACTGCCTGGTATGGCAACTGCTCGGCCTCCGATCGCAAGGCACTACAGAGGGTAGTGTATACGGACCAGTACATCACTGGGGCCAAGCCTCCTGCAATCCAGGACCTCTATACCAGGCGGTGACATGAAGGCCCTAAAAACTGTCAATGATTCCAGCCACCCTAAAAATAGACTGTTCTCTCTGCTACCACACGAAAAGCGGTACCTGAGCACCAAGTCTAGATCCAAGAGGCTTCTAAACAGCTTCTACTCCCAAGCCATAAGACTCCTGGACATTTAATCAAATGGCTATCCAGAATATTTGCATTGCCCTCTCCCCCCCCCCCCTCTACGCTTCTGCTACTCTCTGTTATTATCTATGCATAGTCACTTTAATAACTCTACCTACATGTACATATTACCTCAATTACCTTGACTAACCGGTTCCCCCGTACATAGACTCTGTTCCGGTACTCCCTGTATTTAGCCGTGCTATTGTTATTTTATGGCTGCTCTTTTAATTATTTGTTACTTTTCTTTGTTACTTTTTTTGTATTAAAACTACATCGTTGGTTATGGGCTTCTAAGTAAGCATTTCGCTGTTATATTCGGCGCATGTGACAAATAACATTTCATTTGATTTCTAAACAACTATTTACTAAGTGTGCACTCATTCTCCGAGGCTTTTTAGTTGTTTTGGAGATGTCTGTAAAAACGTCAGGAGTTGCCGGACTGTTTTAAAATGGCTTTTTGTCCGGCATCTCGCCAACACACTGTTAGCAGCGTCTCTAGTTGCCTACTCAAATCAAATCAAATTGTATTGGTCACATGCACATGGTTAGCAGATGTTATTGCGAGTGTAGTGAAATGCTTTTAAATCCGTGCAGCAGTATCTAACAGGAATATCTAACAATTCCACAACAAAACCTTATACACACAATCTAGTAAAGAGATGGGATACGAATATATAAGTATAAAATATATGGATGAGCAGTGACAGAGCGGCTAAGATGCAATATATAGTAAAGAATAGATAGTGAAGGATACAGGAAACATTATATACATATGAGATGAGTAATGCGAGATATGTAAGCATTCTTAAAGTGGCATTATTAAAGTGACTAGTGTTCCATTTATTAAAGTGGCCAATGATATCAAGTCTGTAGGTAGGCAGCAGCCTCTCTGTGCTAGTGGTGGCTGTTTAACAATCTGATGGCCTTGAGATTGAAAAACAGCTTCTATCTCTCTGTCCCAGCTTTGATGCACCTGTATTGGCCTTCCTGTGACATCGGGTGTTGTAGGTGTCCTGGACGGCAGATAGTTTGCCCCCAGTGATGCGTTGTGAAGACCGCACCACCCTCTGGAGAGCCTTGCGATTGTGGGCGGTGCAGTTGTCGTACAAGATGGTGATAGAGCCCGACAGGATGCTCTCAATTGTGCACCTGTAAAAGTTACTGAGAGTTTTCGTGACAAGCCACATTTTTTCAGCCTCCTGAGGTTGAAGAGGCGCTGTTGCGCCTTCTTCAAACACACTATCTGTGTGAGTGGACCATTTCAGTTTCTCATGATATGTACACAGAGGAACTTAAAACTTTCCACCTGATCCACTGCTGTCCCGTCGATGTGGATGGGGGGGGGTGGTGCTCCCTTTGCTGTTTCCTGAAGTCCATGATGATCTCTTTTGTTTTGCTGACTGGAGTGAGAGGTTATTTTCCTGACACCACACTCTGAGGGCCCACAAATAGTAATGGACCACAGAGCTGAGCTTTATGGAAGAGTGGCCAGAAAATTGCATAATGAAAAGAATAAGCAAACACGTTTGGTGTTCGCCAAAAAGCATGTGGGAGACTCCCCTAAAATATGAAAGATGGTACTCTGGTTAGATTTTAGAAATTTAGCTTTTTGGCCATCAAGGAAAATGCTGTCTGGCGCAAACCCAACACCTCTCATCACCCCGGGAACACCATCCCCAGAGTGAAGCATGGTGGTGGCAGCATCAAGTTGTGGGAATGTTTTTCATCGGCAGGGACTGGGAAACTGGTCAGAATTGAAGGAATGATGGATGGTGCTAAATACAGGGATATTCTTGAGGGAAACCTGTTTGTCTTCCAGAGGTATGCGACTGGGACAGAGGTTCACCTTCCAGCAGGACAATGACCCTAAGCATACTGCTAAAGGAACACTTTAAGGGGAAACATTTAAATGTCTTGGAATGGCCTCATCAAATCCCAGACCTTAATCCAATTGAGAATCTGTGGTATGACTTAAAGATAGCAGTATACCAGCTAACCCATCCAACTTGAAGGAGCTGGAGCAGTTTTGCCACGTGGTAAAAATCCACGTGGCTAGATGTGCCAAGCTTATGGAGACATACCTCGAAACTTGCAGCTGTAATAGCTGCAAAAGGTGGCTCTACAATGTATTGACTTGGGGGTAAATAGAGTCCCTGGCGACGTAGTGTGTTACTGATGGTAGGCTTTGTTACTTTGGTCCCAGCTCTCTGCAGGTCATTCACTAGGTCCCCCCGTGTGGTTCTGGGATTTTTGCTCACCGTTCTTGTCATCATCTTGCGTGGAGCCCCAGATCGAGGGAGATTATCAGTGGTCTTGTATGTCTTCCATTTGCTAATAATTGCTCCCACAGTTGATTTCTTCAAACCAAGCTGCTTACCTATTGCAGATTCAGTCTTCCCAGCCTGGTGCAGGTCTACACTTTTCTTTCTGGTGTCCTTTGACAGCTCTTTGGTCTTGGTCATAGTGGAGTTTGGAGTGTGACTGTTTGAGGTTGTGGACAGGTGTCTCTTATACTGATAACAAGTTCAAACAGGTGCCATTAATACAGGTAACGAGTGGAGGACAGAGGAGACTCTTAAAGAAGTTACAGGTCTGTGAGAGCCAGAAATCTTGCTTGTTTGTAAGTGACCAAATACTTATTTTCCACCATAATTTACAAATAAATTCATAAAAAATCCTACAATGTGATTTTCTGGACTTTTTTTCCTCATTTTGTCTGTCATAGTTGAAGTGTACCTATGATGAAAATTACAGGCCTCTCTCATCTTTTTAAGTGGGAGAACTTGCACAATTGGTGGCTGACTAAATACTTTTTTGCCCCACTGTATGCATGCTCAAGTTTTCTGTTTTTGTCTTATTTCTTGCTTGTTTCACAATAAAAAATATTTTGCATTTTCAAAGTGGTAGGCATTTTGTGTAAATCAAATGATACAAACCCCCCAAAAATAAGGCAACAAAATAGGTATAATGCCAAGGGGAGTGAATACTTTTGCAAGCCACTGTAGGTATTCCTCTTGTCCAGATGGGATAGGGCAGTGTGATGGCGATTTCATTGTCTGTGGACCTTTTGGAGCGGCAAGCAAATTGAAATGGGTCTAGTGTGACAGGTAGGGTGGAGGTGATATGATCCTTGACTAGTCTCTCAAAACACTTCATGATGACAGAAGTGAGTGCTACGGGGCGATAGTCATTTAGTTCAGTTACCTTAGCTTTCTTGGGAATGGGAATAATGGTGGCCACCTTGAAGCATGTGGGGACAGCAGGCTGGGATAGGGATGTATGGAATATGTCCGTAAACACACCAGACAGCTGGTCTGCGCATGTTCGGAGGACAAGGCTAGGGATGCCGTCTGGGCCGGCAGCCTTGCGAGGGTTAACACGTTTAAATGTTTTACTCACGTCGGCCACGTCGGCCAGCCCACAGTCTTTGGTGGCGGGCCATGTCAGTGGCACTGTATTGTCCTCAATGGGAGCAATGAAGCTGTTTAGTTTGTCTGGGAGCAAGACATCGTGGTCCGCGACGGGGCTGGTTTTTCCTTTTGTAGTCCGTGATTGACTGTAGACCCTGCCACATACCTCTCGTGTCTGGGACTCTACTTTGTCTCTATACTGACGCTTAGCTTTATTTTTATTTTTTATTTTTATTTCACCTTTATTTAACCAGGTAGGCTAGTTGAGAACAAGTTCTCATTTGCAACTGCGACCTGGCCAAGATAAAGCATAGCAGTGTGAGCATACAACAAAGAGTTACACATGGAGTAAACAATTAACAAGTCAATAACACAGTAGAAAACGAAGGGGGGGGTCTATATACAATGTGTGCAAAAGGCATGAGGAGGTAGGCAAATAATTACAATTTTGCAGATTAACACTGGAGTGATAAAAGATCAGATGGTCATGTACAGGTAGAGATATTGGTGTGCAGAAGAGCAGAAAAGTAAATAAATAGAAACAGTACGGGGATGAGGTAGGTGAAAAGGGTGGGCTATTTACCAATAGACTATGTACAGCTGCAGCGATCGGTTAGCTGCTCAGATAGCTGATGTTTGAAGTTGGTGAGGGAGATAAAAGTCTCCAACTTCAGCGATTTTTGCAATTCGTTCCAGTCACAGGCAGCAGAGTACTGGAACGAAAGGCGGCCAAATGAGGTGTTGGCTTTAGGGATGATCAGTGAGATACACCTGCTGGAGCGCGTGCTACGGATGGGTGTTGCCATCGTGACCAGTGAGCTGAGATAAGGCGGAGCTTTACCTAGCATAGACTTGTAGATGACCTGGAGCCAGTGGGTCTGGCGACGAATATGTAGCGAGGGCCAGCCGACTAGAGCATACAAGTCGCAGTGGTGGGTAGTATAAGGTGCTTTAGTGACAAAACGGATGGCACTGTGATAGACTGCATCCAGTTTGCTGAGTAGAGTGTTGGAAGCCATTTTGTAGATGACATCGCCGAAGTCGAGGATCGGTAGGATAGTCAGTTTTACTAGGGTAAGCTTGGCGGCTTGAGTGAAGGAGGCTTTGTTGCGGAATAGAAAGCCGACTCTTGATTTGATTTTCGATTGGAGATGTTTGATATGAGTCTGGAAGGTTGTTTGATTGCCTTGCGGAGGGAATAGCTACACTGTTTGTATTCGGTCATGGTTCCGGTCACCTTGCCCTGAATAAAAGCAGTGGTTAACGCTTTCAGTTTTGTGTGAATGCTGCCATCAATCCAAGGTTTCTGGTTGGGGAATGTTTTAATTGAAGCTGTGGGTACAACATCACTGATGCACTTGCTAATAAACTCGCTCACTGAATCAGCATATTCATCAATGTTATTGTCCGACACTATGTGGACATTATCCCAGCCCACGTGATCAAAGCAATCTTGAAGCGTGGAATCCGATTGGTCGGACCAGCTTTGAACAGACCTGAACACGGGCGCTTCCTGTTTTGGTTTCTGTCTATAAGGCTGGGAGCAACACAATGGAATCGTGGTCAGAAAGGAGGGCAAGGGAAGGGCTTTATATGCATTGTTAAAATTCCCAGCTACAATAAATGCTGCCTCAGGATATGTGGTTTCCAGGTTTCCAGACAAATGAAGTTTTTTCAGGGCCGTCGATGTGTCTGCTTGGGGGGATATACACGACTGTGATTATGATCGAAGAGAATTCTCTTGGTAGATAATGCGATTGGCATTTGATTGTAAGGAATTCTAGGTCAGGTGAACAAAAGGACTTGAGTTCCTGTATGTTGCTATGATCACACCACGTATCGTTAATCCTAAGGCATACACACCCGCCCCTTCTTCTTACCAGAGAGATGTTTGTTTCTGTCGGTGCAATGCTGTACCGACTCTGATGACGTATCCCGAGTGAGCCATGTTTCCGTGAAACAAAGAACGTTACAATCTCTGTCTCTCTGGAAGGCAACCCTTGCTCGGATTTCGTCTACCTTCTTGTCAAGAGACTGGACATTGGTGAGTAGTATGCTCGGGAGCGGTGCGCAATGTGCCAATCTACGGAGCCTGACCAGAAAACCGCTCCGTCTGCCCCTTCTGCAGCGTCGTTGTTTTGGGTCGCAGGCTGGGATCCGATCCATTGTCCTGGTTGGTGGAACAAACAGAGGATCCGCTTCGGAAAAGTCGTATTTCTGGTCGTAATGTTGGTGAGTTGACATTGCTCTTATATCCAATAGTTCCTCCCGAGTATGTAATAAAACCTCATATTTCCTGGGGTAACAATGTAAGAAATAACACGTAAAAAAAACGAAATACTGCATTTTCCTCGGAACTCGAAGCGAGGTGGCCTTCTCTGTCGGTGCCTGAAGTTGCCACCATCCAACACGTACATACAACACGTACAGGCCTGGTAGAAGACATGTATTGTAACCAGTAAAAATGATTTCTAACTATTAGGAGAGACTTGACGTGTTTAACACGTGAAACATTTTCAACACATTTCTGATAGAAAATTATGTCTACCATCAAACTAATATAGGAATGATATGAGATATTATTTGTAGATTTTCAACCTTGCAATATTTATTTAATTGTGTATTAATTGTGAACATTGTGTATTAACAGATTAATATAATATTAGACTTTTCAGCATTATAATGTTCTTTAAATCATGTTTGAGGCATTCTCCAAGGTACAATTTGTACTTGACTGGTAGGAGACATGATTTGGAGAAATTCAGCTGTGAAAAAATATATAGGTAGGAGTGGTATACAGAAGAAAGCCATATTTGGTAAAAAAAACAAAGTCCATATGGCAAGAACAGCTCAAATAAGCAAAGAGAAACGACAGACTTTAAGACATTAGGTCAGTCAATATTCAGGTGCAGTCGCAAAAAACCTCAAGCGTTATGATGGAACAGGCTCTCATGAGGACCTCCACAGGAATGGAAAACCTGAAGCTAAAAACCTGGAAGACCCAGAGTTACCTCTGCTGCAGAGGACAAGTTCATTAGAGTTACCAGCCTCAGAAATTGCAGCCCAAATAAATGCTTCAGAGTTCAAGTATCAGACACACTCAACATCAACTGTTCAGAGGAGACTGTGTGAATCAAGCCTTTATGATAAAATTGCTGCAAAGAAACCACTACTAAAGGACACCAATAATAATAAGAGACTTGCTTGGGCCAAGAAGCACGAGCAATGGACATTAGACCAGTGGAAAGTTGTAATTTGGTCTGGAGTCCAAATTGGAGATTTTTGGTTCCAACAGTCGTGTCTTTGTGAGACGCGGTGTGGGTGAACAAATGATCATCACATGTGTATTTCTCACCTTAAAGCATGGAGCAGGAGGTGTTATGGTGTGGGTGTTTTTGTTGGTAACACTGTGATTTATTTAGAATACAAGGCACACTTATCCAGCATGGTTACCACAGCATTCTGCAGCGGTATGCCATCCCATGTGGTTTGGGCTTAGTGGGACTATCATTTGTTTTTTCAACAGGACAATGACCCAAAACACACCTCCAGGCTGTGTAAGGGCTATTTTACCAAGAAGGAAAGTGATGGAGTACTGCATCAGATGACCTGGCCTCCACAATCCCCGGACTTCAACGCAACTGAGACGGTTTGGGATGAGTCGGACCGCAGAGTGGAGGAAAAGCAGCCAACAAGTGCTAAGCATATAATGGAACTCTTCAAGACTGTCTAGTCCCAAGTTAACAAAGTAGGTGAAATTAGGGCAAGAGTTGCTTTCCAAAGAGATATCCGGGATTGTAACATATTTTGTTTCACGGAAACATGGCTAGCTGGGGACATGCTGTCGGAGTCAGCCAACGGTATTTTCAGTGCATCGCACCGACAGGAATAAACATCTCTCTGGTAAGAAGAAGGGTGGGGGTGTATGTTTCATGATTAACAACTCATGGTGTAATTGTAACGACATACAGTAACTCGGGTCCTTTTGTTCACCTGACCGTATTATCTCACAAGAGAACTCTCCTCAATTATCGTCACAGCCGTGTATTTCCCCCTGCGAGCGGATACCAAGTCGGCCATCAAGGACCGTCACTGAACTTTATGCAAACTGGAAACCATATATCCTGAGGCTGCATTTATTGTAGCTGGGGATTTTAACAAAGCTAATCCCAGTCTGCTGATCCCACATGCTTCAAGATGGCCACCATTGTTCCTGTTCCCAAGAAAGCTAAGGTAACTGAGCAAAATGACTATCACCCCGTAGCACTCACTTCTGTCATCATGAAGTGCTTGAGAGACTAGTCAAGGATCATATCATCTCCCACCCTACCTGACACACTAGACACATTCCAATTTGCTTACCGCCCCAGTAGGTCCACAGACAATGCAATCACAATCGCACCGACCTAATCCATCTGGAGAAGAGGATTGCCTATATAAGAATGCTGTTCATCGATGCTGTACAGCTTAGCATTTAACACCATAGTACCCTCCAAACTCATCATTAAGCTCGAGACCCTGGTTCTCGACCCCGCCCTGTGCAACTGGGTTCTGGACTTCCTGATGGCAGCCCCCAGGTGGTAAAGGTAGGAAACAAAATCTTCACTTCGCTGATCCTCAACACTGGGGCCCCACAAAGGTGCCTGCTCAGCCTCCTCCTGTACTCCCTGTTCACCCATGACTGCGTGGCCATGCATGCCTCCAACTCAATCATCAAGTTTGCAGGTGACACAACAGTAGTAGGCTTGATTACCTGCAATGATGAGACAGCCTTCAGGGAGGAGATGACGTGGTGTCAGGCAAATAACCTCTCAACATCAACAAAACAAAGGAGATGATCGTGGACTTTAAGAAACAGCAGAGGGATCACCCCCATATCCATATCAACGGAACAGCAGTGGAGAAGGTGGAAAGTTTTAAGTTCCTCGGTGTACACATCACTGACAAATTGAAATGGTACACCCATACAGAGTGGGTGTACCATTTCAGTGTGGTGAAGAAGGCGCAACAGTGCCTTTTCAACCTCAGGAGGCTGAAGAAATTTGGCTTGTCAACTAAAACCCTCACAAACTTTTACAGATTCACAATTGAGAGCATCCTGTTGGGCTGTATCACCGCCTGGTACAACAGCTGCACCGCCCAGAAACACAAGGCTCTCCAGAGGCTGGGGTGGTCTGAACCATGCATCACCGGGGGCAAACTACCTGCCCTCGAGGACACCTACAGCACCCGATGTCACAGGAAGGCCAAAAATATAATTAACAACAACCACCCGAGCCACTACCCATTCACCCCACTACTATCCAGAAGGTGAGATCTGTACAGGTGCATCGAAGCTGGGAGAGAGAGACTGAAAAACAGCTTCCATCTCAAGGCCATCAGACTGTTCAACAGCCATCACTAGCACAGAGAGGCTGCTGCCTACATACAGACTTGAAATAATTGGCCACTTTAATAAATGGAACACTAGTCACTTCTTTAATAACACCACTTTAATAATGTTTAACAATATTGCATTACTCATCTCATGTCTATATACTGTCTTCTACACTATCTATTACACACTATCTATTGCGCTCTGACATTTCTCATCCATTCCCAGCAGCACACCACTCTGCATCCCACTGCTGACTTGCTTCTGAAGCTAAGCAGGCTTGTTCCTGGATGGGACACTAGATGCACCTGGAAATGGTGTTGGAGGGCCAGTAGGAGGCATGCTTTCCTCTGGTCTAAAAAAAAAAATATCCCATTTCCCTGTGTAGGTTGTTGCCTTTTGGATGGGATGTTCAACGGGTGTCCTGCCTCTCTCTGTGGTCACTAACGATCCCATGGCACTTATCGTAAGAGTAGGGATGTTAACACTGGTGTCCTGGCTAGATTCCCAAACTGGCCCTCATACCATCATGGTCACCTAATCATCCCTAGTTTATAATTGGCTTATTCATTTCCCCTGTAACTATTCCCCAGGACATTGCTGTAAATGAGAATGTTTTCAGTCAACTTAACTGATCAAATAAATATCTATATATTTGTTTACTTGGATTTGTGTGTATTAGGTATTTGATATGGAATCCTTAGTTATTACTTGTTGGATATTGCTGCACTGTTGGAACAAGAAGCACACGCATTTCACTACACTCGCAATAACATCTGCTAACAATGTGTATTTGACCAATTTATTTTATTTGATGTTGATTTTGATTCTACCTGGATTATGTTGGAGAGGCTTCCATTAAAGAACACTCTATTTGTTCTGTTAGACAGGTAACTCTTTATCCACATTATAGCAGGGGGTGTAAAGCCATAACACATATGTTTTTCAGCAGCAGACCATGATTGATAATGTCAATAGCCACACTGAAGTCTAACAAAACAGCCCCCACAAGACTCGCTGGCCAGACTCGTGTTGCTTGGACAAGTCAGAGGCTCCTGCGAGCATTAACAGTGTAACCCATCCAAGAGTCACTGCCTACGCCCCCCCCCCATCGACATCCCCTTCCTTTCAGTTAATACCGCACCAATCAGAAGCTACAAAGTTACATGATTGGGGTTCAAATGTGGCACTCTTCTCTGCTGTTGCTCCGTTACAACTAACCCTTGATAATCCTTATGAAGATCTCCTTTTACAGGCTGTGAGAAGAGCTGAGCTGGAACAGCCAGAGGAGTTAAGGCTGTTGGAACAGCTGCAGAATAATGCTGATGTATGTACTTCAAAGCTGGGACGCACCGGGCTCCTGAAGCACAAAATATTCCTTACACAGGAAATGCCGATCAAGCAAAAGCCATATCGTTTGTCCCCAGCGACGCTAATCATCCAAAAGGGACTCATTAATGATATGTAAACACAAGATATAATAGAACATTCCTCCTCTCCCTGGGCTGCTCCTGTTGTCCTCATCCCAAAAAAGACTGGTGGTCTTAGATTTTGTGTGGACTATAGGAAGACCAACAATGTTTCCCAGACTGATGCCTATCCTCTTCCTACCATCCACGAGATCCTGGAGTCATTGTCTGGCGCTGTTGTGTTCACTACCCTTGACCTCAATAGTGGTTATTGGCAGGTTGAGATGGACCAGGAACGCAAGGACAAGACTGCTTTTGTCTGTGCTGAGGGCTTGTTTTCCTTTAAGGTGATGCCCTTTGGATTAAAGAATGCACCTGCCACTTTCCAAAGACTCATGGAAATTGCGTTAGGTGAGCTCAAAGGGAAGATCTGTTTCGTCTACCTGGACGATATAATTATCTACTCTCAGAACAGAGAAAGACACTTTCAAGATCTTCAAGCAGTGTTGGACAAGCTAAGAGAAGCTGGTCTGACCTTGAATATGAAGAAGAGCAACTTCTGCCAAACCTCCCTGAAGTTCCTTGGGCATATTGTGTCTTTTGACGGCATTCATGTGGATCCTGAAAAGATGAAGGCTGTACAAGACTTCCCTGTGCCAACCACACTCAAGGCCCTTCAACGGTTCCTTGGGATGGCTGGATGGTACCATCGGTTTGTGTCGAACTTCTCCCAGGTGGCAGAACCCCTCAACGCGTTGAAGTGAAAAGGAGTGAAATTCCTATGGACGGCAGAGTGCCAGACCTCCTTTGAAACCCTGAAACGACACCTTGTCACACCTCCCATTTTAGGTCATCCCAACTTTGATTGCCCTTTTGTTGTTTACACTGATGCAAGTGATGTTGGACTTGGTGCTGTCCTAGTCCAACAAACTGGACTTGGCACTGAAGAAGTGCTAGCATTCGCCAGTCGGACATTGAATGGAGCAGAACGGAACTACTCCACAACCGAGCAAGAGTGCCTTGCAGTTGTCTGGGCTTTGGAAAAGTGGAGGTACTACCTGGAGGGAAGACACTTCACTGTGGTCACTGACCATTCCTCCCTTGTGTGGGTGTTCAAGACCAACAAACCAAGTACCAGACTCATAAGATGGGCTCTACGGTTGCAAGAGTTCACCTTTGCAGTAGAATACAGGAAAGGAAAATACAACACTGTTCCAGATGCCTTATCCAGAGCTCCTGCTTGTGATAACGGTGGCCCTCATCTTACATGTGCTACTGTCCTGTCAAGCAGTCGAGACTCGCCCAAAACAGACTTTCCCATCTCTGATGAGGCCATATGGAAAGCCCAACAGGATGATCCAGAAGTATAGGCTTTGTACCAGACTATCCTGGAAGATGGAGAAACGATGGTCAATCCTACCACAAAGCTGACCATCATTGAAGATAAAGTCTACCGAGTTGTGCCACTACCTCACAGAACACTCTACCAAATGTACATACCTGAAACTCTACGCCTTCAACTGCTCCAACATTTCCATGAAGACCCATTAGCTGGTCATTTTGGCAGGTTCAAAACCTACAAGCGGTTGCAAGCGTTACTGTACTGGCCACATCTGAGCATGGATGCAAAGTCACACATCCGAAATTGTCAGGTTTGTCAAATGTACAAACCAGAAGGTAGAAAGCCTGCTGGCAAGTTGCAGCAAACTGTGGTTACCCGACCTTGGGAAATGTTAGGAGTGGATTTGATGGGTCCATTTCCTAGAAGCTCCAATCAGAATGTGTACACATGCTTGTTTTTGTTGATTATTATTCAAAGTGGGTGGAGCTATTTTCCCTGCGTCAGGCCACAGCAAGGACCTTCTCTAACATCCTTACGAAAGAGATCCTGACTCGCTGGGGAGTGCCTGATTACATCCTGTCTGATCGAGGTTCCCAATTTGTCTCTGATCTCTTTTGAGGAGACCTGTCAATACTGGGGCCCCTCCTGTTCAGCCTGTACATTAATGATCTGCCTTCTGTCTGTACTGGGTCTGAAGTTCAAATGTATGCAGATGATACAGTGATATATGTGCATGCAAAGAGCAAACAACAAGCTGCACAAGAACTCACTACTGTAATGGTCCAGGTTACAAAGTGGCTCAGTGACTCGTGTTTGCATCTCAATGTGAAAAAAACTGTTTGCATGTTCTTCACAAAGAGGGCAACAGATGCTACTGAGCCAGATGTCTATGTGTCAGGGGAGAAGCTCCAGGTGGTATCTGATTTTAAGTACCTTGGCATCATACTTGATTCCAACCTCTCTTTTAAAAAGCATGTGAAAAAGGTAATTCAAATAACTAAATTCAACCTAGCTAATTTCCGATTTATACGAAATTGTTTGACTACAGAGGTAGCAAAACTGTACTTCAAATCTATGATACTCCCCCACTTAACATACTGCTTGACTAGTTGGGCCCAAGCTTGCTGTACAACATTAAAACCTATTCAGTCTGTCTACAAACAGGCTCTCAAAGTGCTTGATAGGAAGCCCAATAGCCATCATCATTGTCACATCCTTAGAAAGCATGAGCTCTTGAGTTAGGAAAATCTTGTGCAATACACCGACGCATGTCTTGTATTCAAGATCCTCAATGGCCTGGCTCCCCCTCCACTCAATATTTTTGTTAAACAGAAAACCCAGACATATGGCAGCAGATCCACAAGGTCTGCCATGAGAGGTGACTGTATAGTTCCCCTAAGGAAAAGCACCTTTAGTAAATCTGCATTCTCTGTGAGAGCTTCCCATGTCTGGAATACACTGCCATCAGACACACATAACTGCACCACATATCACACTTTCACAAAATGCTTGAAGACATGGCTAAAGGTCAATCAGATTTGTGAACATGGTCCCTAGCTGTGTGTTGCCGCTCTCCATGTTGTCTGTTGTCTGTAGCTTGTGAGGTGTGGAAGCACTTTGTTGCTTTTATGAATTTTGTCTTGCTGCTTTTTGTTTTATGCTGCTCTGTCTGTATGCTATGTCTTGCTTGTCCTATGTTGCTCTGTCTGTATGCTATGTCTTGCTTGCCCTATGTTGCTATGTCTTGCTTGTTCTATGTTGCTATTGTTTATATTGTAATTGTTTTTAATAACCTGCCCAGGGACTGCGGTTGAAAATTAGCCGGTTGGCTAAAACCGGCACTTTTACTGAAATGTTGATTAATGTGCACTGTCCCTGTAAAAATTAAAATAAACTCAAATAAAATAAACTCAAACTCAAATGGAACCTGAGACAGGCCGTGGTCAACTTCTATCACCCACAGACCAATCTCACTGGGAGAGTAAATCGAACCTTGAAGATGATGATTGCTTCCTATGTAGGGACCCAGCACAAACACTGGGACAAGCACCTTCACGAGTTTCGATTTTCCCTGAATTCTGCTGTGCAAGAGGCCACTGGAGTCACACCTGCAGAGCTGAACCTAAGTCGTCCTCTCCGAGGACCCTTGGATATGGTGCTACAGCCCCAGCAGCTTACTCCAGACGCTGTTTGCTATGGACTACCTGGTCATCTCCATGACTTGAGAGCTCTTGTCTCAAGGAACATGATCCAGGCTCGACTCAAGCAGAAGAGAAATTATGATAAGAACAGACGAGACATGCAGTTCCAGCTTCGTGATCGGGTGTGGCTTCGCTCTCATCCTTACTCGAAAGCTGAACAATTCTTCTCGGCCAAGCTCGCTCCTAAATGGCAAGGACCATATAGGATTGTGGAGCAGATGGGCCCTTTGAACTACCGAGTGGTGAAAGAGGACACAGGTGAAGATATGAGCATTGTCCATGTCTCATGCCTTAAGGCCTGTTACCCCTCGGCTGAGGAATTGGAGGCGATTGAGCGCCGCAAGGTCCTGGATATCTTTGAAGAGGAAAGTGAGGAGACTTTTCTCGGATTCCCAGACCCAGAAGTCTCACACCTTAAGCCCTGTGACCCCTCAGCTGAGGAGCGTGAGCTCCAAAAAGTCATGAATATTTTTGTAGAGGAAAGCGATGAGACCTTTCTCGGTTTCCACGACCAAGATGTGCCTTCCAGGGCAATAGTCGGCTATTTCCAGGGGAGGGGGTGTGTGACGGCCCTGAATTATTCTGTGCAGCTCCTTCCAATAGGGCGCTTTCCCTTTAATTCCCAATTAAATAGCCAGCATCAGCTGCGCAAAAGTGGGGTTGTGATGGAGACCTGAATGAGGATGTGTTCAACCCTTGGTTCCGAAGCTTCTCTATTCCGTTTGTTTTGTAGCCTAATAGAGTTTTGAGGACTTAGTAAGAGTTGATACGCTTTAAGTTCTGTGGTAAAATAATTGTTATATTGATGGTATGTTTAATACTGGGTTTACGCTACACTGACTGAACGGACAAACATTGCGTGACAAAAGTCACTTGAGTTCACTGAACTCCTTTACCGGGCTGGACTCTTTTTAGGCCCGAGGTACAGGACATTTCTGGAGGATCCAGAACTCATTGTGTTATATTATTATGTGTGTGTAATCATTGATGTTGTTAATACACCCACGCAAAATAATATCGTTGTTTTGGAAGTTCTTTCCAATGTTTTTAAGGGTTTATGAAAAGTTTATTTCCATCCTGACTTTTACATAAATGGACTTGGTCCGTCAAGTCTATTGGTGTAGACTTGACGGACCAGATGGGACTCGTTCCCTCCCAAACCAAAAGGAGAAACCAATGTTTTCTCTGGTAGGCACAACCTACCTGGCACCCCTATAAATGATAACCTCAAGTCAAAACCGTTACAGTATGTTTATATTTAGTTCTTCACTCTCTAAAAGTTCTGATTCACAAAACATGTGGGTCATTTCTAGAATACACTCTGTCTGTATCATGAGGTGCATCATACTGTATGGATAGAAGAAAAAAAAGGCTTTGACATTGTATACTTTTATTTGATTTGTAATTGCATCACTAGTCCATACAAATACAAGTTTACATAGATGCTCATTTGGCATGCTGCAAATGTATAGTGTCTGACATGATTTATCCTAGCCAGTGCCACACCCGACCTTCTGGGTATTCAGAGAACTTTTTAAGATAGCACTGTATTTCAGGGTCAAGACTCTCCTTGGCCTCTGGCCCGTTACATCCTATTATTTGTAAATTAGACATTCAGTGCAAAATGAGGGGCAAACTAAACTGAAAATGTGTTTGTGAGAGAAAAGGAAATAACACTCTAAGCTTTAACACGCAATGTTTTAAAAACTATGTCTTATTCGCGTAGAGTCAACATGTTTTCCATCTAAGACTCTGCAACTGACAAATTGTCTTTTAAACATCCTAAACTAATACCTTTATATTTGAATAGGTTACTATATGAAATGTTTATAAATTCTTATATTACTTGTTGACAGGGTTGGAATTATCATTTGACATTAGAGTTACAACTTCCAGCCCTGAATTTGCCCTTGTAGTTTGATGTCAAATAATTTCAATCCATGCAAATAGTGTGAAACAATTAATTACATCATTTAATATATATATATATTTGTTTTATCTCCACATGGATAATTGTTTATGACTTCTAATTATTTTATCCAGCTCTTTTATGCACCATTATGAAGCAAGGATCTCGGTGAATTTTAGGCTGTCTGCCCATAACCTGTGTGAGTTGCAAGACAGGCAACCCTGGGGTGTACTCACTAGGAAGCAAACAGAAAAAGAACAAGCCGAAGCGGGGACCGGCTAACCTGAACTTGTCCAATAACAAACGCTCGTTTTAATTGCAAAGCGTTTTCTACAGTGTGCACGAATGAATACAACAACACTGTTACTTTTCCTCTCAATCAGGCAGAAACAGTAACCGTATTGACACACGTGTTGAAGGGAGAACAGCAGACATTGCGGTGTGACCAATCAACATTCGTTTAGCGCACAAGCGAGACCTTCTCACCACCCTACAAATATCCACTGGGATTATTCATACAGTTTATTACACCTTCACCACCCCGGATTGCAGACAACCTCCTTTTATTGTGAAAGATCTCATTATTAACCAGGCAGCAGATAACTAAATTTAGCATACATTCCTTTTCTTACAATGACTTAAAACTAAGAAGAGTAAAGAAGTGATTACCATTATAGTCGACTAGAAGAAACAAATAAAATCGGTAACTAATACAGAATCCAAGTTCTACCACTTTACAAGTTAAGGAAAAACCGACCACAAACTACAAAAGAGGACAACAAGGTCAACTTTGACGATGCTTTGTGCTTAATGTATGCACTGAAGGAACTTGAAGATAAAAGCGCAGCCGGCTCAGTTGCTATATTTCAACTGTATAGTCCTCTTCTTGCTGTGTTACAACTTTTACGCGCTGTTGTCCTGCATCATGACTCAAAGATCTTGTGCTGTATATGGAGTTGGGATTGTCTGCGCTCATCTGCTGTTCATCGGGATTGGTTTATTTGTGGCTCAAGTATTTCAAACTGTAATACATAACCGGTTAAAAAAGGTGAGTTAAGCAGAATGCACAAGTTTTTATAACTTTTCATGTTATATTTGCACGTCAAATATTCCACAGGTGCCAAATAAATCAAAATGCAGTGTTACAATGTCATGAGGCGTGGGAGCAAGTAGTTTAGCGGTTAAGAACCTTGGGGCATTTAACCGAAAGGTCATTTTTTTGACTAGGTTCCTGAGCCAACTGAGTGAAAAATCTGTCAGTGTCCTTGAGCAAGGCACCTAACCCTAATTGCTCTAGGGTTGCTGTCAATAATGGCTGATCCCTGGCCGTGACCTCACTCTCTGAGTGTTTCAGGGGAGTAGGATACGCAAAAAAAACTAATTTCTAATTCACACACATGTACATGTGTAAAATAGGACAAATGTAAGCACCCGCCTAATGAGACAATCATAAATACAGGTTAGCGACTGCAAATCATCGGGCACCAATCTGTCCGAATAATTTTGCTTGGGGTACAGAGAACAAAGTAGCTTAGTGCACCCCTGTGTGAAGTTCTCCAACAAACTGCAGCTGACGTTTTCTCAGAATCAATGCATAGATCACTGAGTTTTAGGGGTTCTATCCAGACCATGTTGGTCTCATAGACTAGATGTCACATAGTTGATGAAAATCCAGAACTCTCAAATTAGTATGATACAGTGCCTTGCGAAAGTATTCGCCCCCCTTGAACTTTGCGACCTTTTGCCACATTTCAGGCTTCAAACATAAAGATATAAAACTGTATTTTTTTGTGAAGAATCAACAAGTGGGACACAATCATGAAGTGGAACGACATTTATTGGATATTTCAAACATTTTTAACAAATCAAAAACTGAAAAATTGGGCGTGCAAAATTATTCAGCCCCCTTAAGTTAATACTTTGTAGCGCCACCTTTTGCTGTGATTACAGCTGTAAGTCGCTTGGGGTATGTCTATCAGTTTTGCACATCGAGAGACTGACATTTTTTCCCATTCCTCCTTGCAAAACAGCTCGAGCTCAGTGAGGTTGGATGGAGAGCATTTGTGAACAGCGGTTTTCAGTTCTTTCCACAGATTCTCGATTGGATTCAGGTCTGGACTTTGACTTGGCCATTATAACACCTGGATATGTTTATTTTTGAACCATTCCATTGTAGATTTTGCTTTATGTTTTGGATCATTGTCTTGTTGGAAAACAAATCTCTGTCCCAGTCTCAGGTCTTTTGCAGACTCCATCAGGTTTTCTGTAATACAAACACACTTTCACATAACACACTATTCCAAACATACATAATATACTAGCATAATGACCCAATAAATACTCAATCTAAAAAATATTGATTCTTCATCTACTATAGTCCCACAACATTTCTATATACTATATTTAAATTGTTTTTAAAATAATGTTTAAATTTATATATTGAAAGGTTTCTAGTTTGCTCAGTTAATTTATTCCATTTCTTTATTGCTCTAAATCGAAATGTTATTTTGCCTATTTCTCTTTTCTGTCTGGATAATGCATAGATGGTGGACAATCTATTCCTAGTATTTACGGAATGTCTGTCTCTTACCAATTTGAATACCACTGTGAATAGAACTTGAGACAGAGAGGGTGAGAGAGGTGGAGGGTGTGAAAGAAGGGGGAGGAAGAGAGAAGATGATGAGCGAGGGAGGGATAAAGAGAAGGTAGAGAGTGAGACAGAGACAGACATGAGATAAACAAGAAAAACGTTAACCCTGCGACAGTCATCTTCTTCCATTGACTGCAACATACTGAGAAACATATCAGCTACCTTTTTGCAAAACCATGTCAGGATGATGTTTTCCTATTATATCATGTTGGAGTGTAAAGCTAAACAGCAAACATGAAAGGATGGTGGAAGGGTAGGCATATAACACGAACGTGTAGCAACCCAAAGGTTGTGTGTTCAAATATCATCACGGACAACTTTAACTTTTAGCAACTTTGCAACTACTTAGCAGGTTAGCTTCCCGTGACCCGAACCTTAACCCTTTAACCTAACTCCTAACCTTAACACTAACCTAACCCCTAGCCTAGCAAACGTTGGCCACCTGGCTAACGTTAGCATTATCCATCCTAGCTAACATTAGCATTAGTCACTTAGCTAATGTTAGTCACAACAAATTTGAATTTGCAACATATACGTATTTCAAATTCGTAAAATATTGTATGACTTGCAATTCGTAACATATCATACAAATTGGAATTTGCAGCATAACATACAAAATGGTTGATGAACATCCACAAATTAATACATCCATATGTAACATATCACACTAATTTGAGTGTCCCCGATTTTCGTTCACTATGTTACATCTACCTCTGAGTCCAGGCTATCCATACCAAAGTATGAGAATTGGGAAATACATTTTTAAAGCATAGCAGGCCTACTTACCTATACAGAATAATTGCTCTCTAAGATAACAGATCTGAGACCAGCAGTTCCTTACTGAAATTAAATTGTTCACTGAAATGATCAGTGCTCCTTGATCATCAACCAGCCCATTCTGCCATTTTTTTTTTTTTTTTTTTTTTTACCTTTATTTAACTAGGCAAGTCAGTTAAGAACACATTCTTATTTTCAATGACGGCCTAGGAACAGTGGGTTAACTGCCTGTTCAGGGGCAGAACGACAGATTTGTACCTTGTCAGCTCGGGGGTTTGAACTCGCAACCTTCCGGTTACTAGTCCAACGCTCTAACCACTAGGCTATTTAGTGCCTAGCCTATTCATTCCAATGAGGGTGTTATCCTTTCAATGCAGCTCTGTTTGAAAATCAAACCCATAATAAGAATGTTGGTAGATAAGTCAATACAATGATGGAATTGTATGTTCACACACCTGCTACACTAAACTATGGTATTTCAGCCTAGCAGGGAAGAGGGAAAGTAGGCTGTGTCAACAATTATCTCTAGGGAAAGAGCATAATATACATTTTAGTGTGTACATATTTTGTACTACTTTTATGTTTACACAAATAGGCTACTGAAATTGTATTTTGCCAAATACTTCGATTTTGGATATCATGAGTGTGGCAGTGACACACTGACGTTGACAATAAGGGAAGGTAGCATGTGGATATGTATTAGAGAACCCCTTCATCATCATTACACAATCTTAGTTTGTGTTTCCAGTCAATCTTCTTGTCTAAAGTGTCTACGTTGACACACTAAACTATCTAGGAAGCCTAACAAGCAAAACAGTGGGTCGTCTAATTTTAAAATACAGTTTTGAGTCCTTTGTTGACAATAGCATTCAGTCCTCGATATGATAAACCTTTGTTGTGATATGACATGTAATTGTTGTTATTGTTGTTGTGATAAGTACTGTTCAAAATCACTGAGTGTCTTCTATGTGTGGCTTTAATGGGGCTGTGTTATGGTCATGGGTGCTTGCATGTGTTCTTCTTAATCTTTTCCATGTTCTCGTTTAAGCAGCTCAGTCAGAAGCATTTTCCTGAGCTGAACAAATTACTAAGGAAATACAGTGCCTTCAGAAAGTATTCATACCACTTGACATATTACATATTTTGTTGTGTTACAGCCTGAATTCAAAATGGATTAAATAGGGTTTTTTTCTCAACCATCTAGACACAATACCCCATAATGGCAAAGTGAAAACATATTTTAAAATGTGTTGCAACATTTATTTAAAATAGGAGCTTTCCACACTTGGATTGTGCAAAATTTGCCTATTATTCATAAAAAAATTCTTCATGCTCTGTCAAATGGTTCTTGTTCAATACTAGATAAATATTTTTCAGGTCTTGCCATAGATTTTCAAGTAGATTTGTCAAAACTGTAATTCGGCCACTCAGGAACATTCACTGTCTTCTTGGTAAGCAACTCCAGTGTAGATTTGGCCCTGTGTTGTCTAAGTGACCGAATTGTCCTTAAAGGTGAATTAATATCCCGGTGTCTGGTGGAAAGCAGGCTGAACCAGGTTTTCCTCTAGGATTTTGCTAGCTGGCTAATGTTTTTGCATCTGGACACAGTAGCAGCTTTTTTGTTTCACCTTGCTGCCAATTCCTGATCTTTGTTGTTGCCTGAAGAGTAAGAGGAATGGGAGATACAGGAATCGAGCAGTGCTGAGGCAGAGGGCTCGTAGTGAGGACGACTGGCTACTATTCTGAACTTTGTGGTGATCTTTCTGGCACCCAGAGCTGCTGAGGCATCACCCAAGTGGGTGCTACACAGAGTGGAAGAGGAGAAGCCCAGTGGCTATATGACACAGGCTGGTTCCCAGACTTGCCCTCTGCAAGATCATCAGCAGACTCCATCACCATCTACCCTCCTCTGACCAGCTCTCTTCACTCAAGCCATGAACTGACCCTCTCCATCTTTGGAGGATGCAGCTTTCAAAGACTTGGCTTCTATTGGTTGACTTGTCATGATATATTGCTTGTTTATGTTTGCTCTTGAAGCGCTTTGAGATTCTATGAAAAGCACTAGAGAAATGTGATTTATTATTATTATTATTATACACATAACATGATGCAGACACCACTCTGCTTATGGAGAGTGGTACTCAGTAATGTGTTGTATTGGATTTGCCCCAAACATAACACTTTGTATTTAGGACTAAAAGTGAATTGCTTTGCCAAATATTTTGTAGTATTACTTTACTGCCTTGTTGCAAACAGGATGCAATTTTTTGAATATTTGTATACCTTCTTTTCACTCTGTCAATTAGGTTAGTATTGTGGAGTAATTACAACGTTGTGTATCCATCCTCAGCTTTCTCCAATCACAGCCATTGCCCATCTAGGGTTCTAGGTCTTGGGAGTCAGCCAATTGGGTGACAGACAAGGCCTCTAAATCTTAGAAGTCTTCCAAATGAGTGAGAGACAAGGATTATAGATTTTAGGTGTCAGCCAATTGGGTGACAGACCAGGGTAATAGGTCATAGGAGTCAGCCAATTGGGTGACAGACCAGGGTTATAGATCTTAGGAGTCAGCCAATTGGGTGAGAGACAAGTGTAAAATAAGCCAGTTGTGAACTAGTAGTAACAGTTGTGCCACCCTGACATACCATCCCAGGTGCATCAGTCTTTCCATAAACAAATAATACATAGGAAATGTTGTCAGATAATTAGGCTAGTCTGCTCCAACTGACCTAAATCTACAGTATTACCCCTGTTTACCGTGAGATATGTAGAGCTTATGCCAGCCACGCAAACCATGGTCCTTTACTCACTATCCTGATGTGAGACACACATACACATAAACACACACACTGTCCTGATGTGACTGACCTGACCCAAGAATATACCACACAAATCTGGACTTTATCTCTGGAGTGAATGTTACAAAATGTGGATGTTGAAACAACAAATGTTTGTTTAGCCTCTAGTGTTTGTTTAATTGGGTTACTCATTAAAGGGTTGTGTCCCAAATGGCACCCTATTCCCTATAAAGTGCACTACTACCCTATGGGCCCTGGTCAAACGTAGTACACTATAAAGTGTGCCATTTGGGATGGAGGCATTGTGCACTGAGTGACTGTGATGCTGAGGGATGGCCAGGAAAACATACTGGAAATGCAACAGATGCACAGACACAAACGCACATACGCACGCGCAGACAAACTTGTTATTGTCTTGGACCTCTCGGCATAGTGGAGAGACCACTCCTCATATTAACTCATGGCTTGAAAGCGGGTTGTGGGCATATGGAATAAGGTGCCATTTGGGACAGAACCGAGCTCATAACTCAAACCACAGAAACCCTTCTGACCTCTGTAGTAGGCCCTCTTTGTGTCGTAAGCCTCTTTCACACAGCATGATACGCTGGCTTATTGGGTAACAACGAGAGCTGTGGCACCCAATTCCCTATATAGTGATCTGCTTTTGACCAGCTCTGGTCAAAAGTAGTGCACTGTATAGGGAATGGGGTGCCATTTAAGACAAAGCCCTGAAGTGTTTGGCAGCTCCACAGCCCCTATCTGGGTCACTGTAGTAAAGGATCACCATCGGCCAACTAGAGAGGTGACCTTAGCCCAGACCAGAACAATGCCCACCAACATGTTAGAGAAGGCTGTATACGGAAATGTATGAATGCATTTGGTCTTAACCCCTAGCTTGTCAACATGAAGAAAGACCTCAACATCAGCCTACATGTTAGATCTGCACCAGAAAATGTTACATATTTTTAATAGAAAGTTGCGTGAAAACAACAACCCTGACTGAGGTTGATCACCTTCTATGCTGTGTTTATTTACTTTTATTTAACCTTTATTTAACTAGGCAAGTCACTCCTATCTAAGATGACAGGCACATTATCCTGAGCAACTCAGCTGGTCGTTTTGTCGTTGGAGAGGTTGAGAGGGCATATCTTCACCCCTCACCCACTGGTGGCTTGGGTCTTTGTCCCTGTGCTGGGGTAATTGTGCCACCATGGCCATCATTAACACAGAGAGACATCCACTGGGGCTCTCTCTCTCGCTCTCTCTCTCTCTGTGAGTTTGTGTGTTCAGACCAGATGTCAGTGTAAAGGAGCTCACCAATCACATGATCAACGCACACACACAATTTATAGTGTCTCTCTCAGTCAGCTTGGCTGGTCAAAGGATTTCCATTGGTTACCGTAGACAAAGGGAGGGCCTTTCCTCTCCATCCCTCTACCACTCCTCCCCTCCATCGCCGTACCCCCAAATCCCCAGGGAGGCATGTTTTTGTTTTCTTGCAGCCATGGCGTTCAAAGTTAGGAAGGAACTTTCAATTTCAAAACGTTGGACATGCTGCTCTAGCAGTTAAAGAGTTATGATTGAGGTAAATAAGTATCCTTTCATGGGAAGCCACATAATAGCCACCTTGACTTTTTCCATTACATTAATGCCTTCCTCTAAAATAGATTAAATTGTTTTTTCCCCCCCATCATTCTACACACAATACCCCATAATGACAAAGCAAAAACAACCTTAAATATCACATTTACATAAGTTTTACTCAGAACTTTGTTGAAGCACCTTTGGCAGCGATTACTGCCTCGAGTCTTATTGGGTATGACGCTACAAGCTTGGCACACCTGTATTTGGGGAGATTATCCCATTATTTTCTGCAGGTTGGATGGGGAGCGTCACTGCACAGCTATTTTCAGGTCTCTCCAGAAATGTTCGATCGGGTTCAAGTTTGGGCTCTGGCCGGGCCAGAGGGATGGTGTCAGGTTTCCTCGAGACATGACGCTTGGCAGTCAGGCCAAAGAGTTCAATCTTGGTTTCATCAGACCAGAGAATCTTATTTCTCATGGTCTGAGAGTCCTTTAGGTGCCTTTTGGCAAACTCGAAGCGGGCTGTCAATGTGCCTTTTACCCGAGGAGTGGCTTTCGTCTGGCCACTCTACCATAAAGGCCTGATTGGTGGAGTGCTGCAGAGATGGTTGTCCTTCTGGATGGAGGCCACTTTGTTCTTGGGGACCTTCAATGCTGCAGACATTTTTTGGTGCCCTTCCCCAGATCTGTGCATCGACATAATCATGTTTCGGAGCTCTATAGACAATTCCTTCGACCTCATTGCTTGCTTTTTGATCTGAAATGAACTGTCAACTGTGGAACCTTATATAAATCAAATTATGTCCAATCAATTGAATTTACCACATCGGTGGACTCCAAGTTGTAGAAACATCTCAAGGATTATCAATGGAAACAGGATGCACCTGAGCTCAATTTTGAGTCTCCTAGCAAAGGGTCTGAATACTAATGTAAGGTATTTCTGTTTTTTTATCTTGAATAAATGTGCAAAAAAATCTAAAACCTGTTTTCGCTTTGTCATTATGGGGTATTGTGTGTAGATGAGATTAAAAAATAAAATAATAATAATAATAATAGTAAAAAGTTAGCTATTTTAGAATAAGGCTGTAACATAACAAAAGGTGGAAAAAGGGAAGGGGTCTGAATACTTTCCGAATGCGCTGTATAACAGCGTAAATCAAATATTGACATGGTTGAGCATAGTAGATGTTTACACCAGTGGAGCTGATGTTAAGTTACTTTAGGATTCATTCCTGAATCCTCATACTTTGTATCAAAGTTTATACTTGTTGAGTGCAAAAGTAGCTTTGAAATCCGAACTGAATCACATTACATTTCACTGTTGTTTCACTGTATAGTGAAATGAGAACACTGAGCTATTGAAATGGATCTTGGAATTGCAACCTGATCAAACAGTAACAGTCATATTTGTTTATATCCTTTACAGGAAATCCAAATCAAATCCATTTAAATTAAAGGTTGTAATGCAACAAAATAGGAAAAATGCCAAGGGGGATGAATACTTTTGCAAGGCACTGTAACGCTGCAGATACTGGGTGATTTGAAAAGTCAGAGCCAATCTAGCAATAATATTATAATTATTTTAGAAAAATGTTTATCTTTAATTTACAATCTGTAGAAGCTATGAGAATAGAAAGGTTCAGTACTTTTGTGAAGCATCACGGCACAGTTGAAAAATATATAGCAAATAGAAATCCAAAATTGATGGTGTTAAGAGATAGATGGGAGGGGTTGAATGGAGCTGAAGGGTGGGACTAATAAAATCAAGATATACGGGGTTTGTAAAATGTGTAGTTGAAGTCGGAAGTTTACATACACCTTAGCCAAATACATTTAAACTCCGTTTTTCACAATTCCTGACATGTAATCCTAGTAAAAAGTCCCTGTTTTAGGTCAGTTAGGATCACCACTTTATAGTAAGAATGTGAAATGTTAGAATAATAGTAGAGAATTATTTTTCAGCTTTTATTTCTTTCATCACATTCCCAGTGGGTCAGAAGTTTACATACACTCAATTAGTATTTGCTAGCATTGCCTTTAAATTATATGTTTTGGGGGGCCTTCCACAATCTTCCCACAATAAGTTTGGTGAATTTTGGCTCATTCCTCCTGACAGAGCTGGTGTAACGGAGTCAGGTTTGTAGGCCTCCTTGCTCACACACCCTTTTCAGTTCTGCCCAAATATTTTCTATGGGACTGAGGTCATGGCTTTGTGGTGGCCACTCCAATACCTTGACTTTGTTGTCCTTAACCATTTTGCCACAACTTTGGAAGTATGCTTGGGGTCATGGTCCATTTGGAAGACCTATTTGCGACCAAGCTTTAACTTCTGGACTGATGTCCTGAGATGTTGCTTCAATATATCCACATAATTTTCCATCTTCATGATGCCATCGATTTTGACCAGCACCAGTCCTTCCTGCAGCAAAGCACCCCCACAACATGATGCTGCAACCACCGTGCTTCACGGTTGGGATGGTGTTCTTCAGCTTGCAAGCCTCTCCCTTTTTCCTCCAAACATAATGATGGTCATTATGGCCAAACAGTTCTATTATTGTTTCATCAGACCAGAAGACATTTCTCCAAAAGTGCGATCTTTGTCCCCATGTGCATTTGCAAACCGTAGTCTGGCTTTTTTATGGCGGTTTTGGAGCAGTGGCTTCTTTGCTGAGTGGCCTTTCAGGTTATGTCAATATAGGACTCGTTTTACTGTGGATTTAGATACTTTTGTACCTGTTTCCTCCAGCATTTTCACAGGTCCTTTGCTGCTGTTCTGGGATTGATTTGCACTTTTTGCACCAAAGAACGTTCATCTCTAGGAGACAGAACACATCTCCTTCCTGAGCGGTATGACGGCTGCGTGGTCCCATGGTTTTTATACTTGAGTACTATTGTTTGTATAGATGAATGTGGTACCTTCAGGCATTTGGAAATTGCTCCCAAGGATGAACCAGACTTGTGGAGGTCTACAGTTTTTTTTCTGAGGTCTTGGCTGATTTCTTTTGATTTTCCCATGATGTCAAGCAAGTATGCACTGAGTTTGAAGGTAGGCCTTGAAATACATCCACAGGTACACCTCCAATTGACTTAGGCTAATTGACATAATTTATCAGAAGCTTCTAACGCCAATGACATCATCAATTTCAGGAATTTTCCAAGCTGTTTAAAGGCACAGCCAACTTAGTGTATGTAAACTTTTGACCCACTGGAATTGTGATACAGTGAATTATATATGAAATAATCTGTCTGTAAACAATTGTTGGAAAAATTCCTTGTGTCATGCACAAAGTAGATATAAAACTATAGTTTGTTAATAAGAAATTTGTGGAGTGGTTGAAAAACAAGTTTTAATGACTCCAACCTAAGTGTATGTAAACTTCCGACTTCAACTGCACCATGTTCTCACCGGCCTAAACACCAAAGAGCAGGTAATACAGAAGTTGAAGTGCACAAAACAGACCACATTATTCAGCATTCTTCATATTCAAATTGACAACTGATGTAAAATGGGCTTTATAAAATACATTTGATTGATTGGTTCTATGTGTCTTTCAGGAGTTAACTCTGACAGAGGGCAGCCGTGTGTTTGAAACATGGAAGAACCCTCCTCCTCCCATCTTCATGCAGTACTTCTTTTTTAACGTCACCAACCCAGACGAGTTCCTGGCTGGAGCCAAGCCTTTCGTCTCTCAGGTTGGCCCTTACACATACAGGTAGGATTTGTGATGAATTGATGAGGTGTTAATAAATACTTTTTGAATGATGTATGACGCTAACTTCTAGTTTATCGCTCAGGTTGGCTCATACACCTACAGCTATATGTAGGCAAAGCACCAGCTATACTGATATTTTAAATCACCCTTTATGTAGTATGACATTGCTTATAAATGATACGTGAAGCATTTATGTAGTGTTTATAAAGCCATTATGAAGCCTTTATAAGTTTAAAGTTTGACCAAACTAGAGACGTTTTTTTAAGGGGAACACCCACCAATAAAGCTATGTCCTGCTCCTTCCCTGACGTATCCTAAATATTTGTATTTTACACTGCTCATATCCGTGCTGTCCATGCATTCAGCACATGACCACTCGCACGGCAACATTTACATTTACTTGGCTGCTATAAGCAAAAACTAAAACTAAAAACTAACATAATAAACAAAAAACTGAAATATGCTCTTCTGTAGTCAATGGATGATAGGGCGCCAGAAACCAGATAGAAACTGAAAGTGCCGCACGTAACTTCAGTTAAGTTTTGGTCAGCCGATGTTGAAACCAACTACTTGCTCAATTGCTTTGCATATCTGGGTGAAAAATCAACCAGGCCAGCGGTGAGTGACTGTCTGAGACTGGTTTTGAGACTCGTGGAAGCAGAAATGTGACCATTGGCAACTTTTCACATTTTATTTCCCACGCAGACAAGTTGATTGCAAATAAGACTAGCCTGCTCGGAACAGTGAACAAACACAGGTGGGAGCTACCCCCCCTCTGCGCAAAACAACTGAGCAGTGGAGCTGTACTCCACATCAGTGATGGAGAGTGGTAAAAGCAACACTCACGGTGTACAGATGTAAAATAAATATGAGTGTTTGCATCCTCAGCACCATGCATCCCACTGGATCTGGCATGTGAGCTTTGTGAGAACCACATGACAGCCAAGAAAGAAGCTACAGCCGCCAAGCAGGCCACAGGTCCTGCTCTCCCTCTTCTCCCTCTTCCCCAAGTACCACAGCTCCCACTCGGGAAAAATAAGACACAATGTCAAGTCAACAGGTGCGATTGATTCATGAGTAAAGGTACGGGTATAAGGGCACAATACAGTGTCTGATACAATTACCAAATGAGTGTTTTTATATCTTGTCATGAATATACTTCCACTAATATTTCTTTATGCAATTAATCCAGTTGTTCATACACTGGTGCTTTTGTTTAGGAATACAGCAAATATTTTCACCTGCACCTTATTGTAGTATCTGGGATCTACATCTGTTTATATTAGTTACTGTGCTGTTACTAAGCAGTAATGCATTACGGCAGTGTTACGTTACTACATCTAATAGGAAATGCGCATGCGCATTGGAATGCCGCGAACTGTAGAGCACGAGGGATTTTGACTAAACGAAAACTAACTGTACTCCCGTCTCCTGCCTGGTCATTTCTCCACAACACAAATATTACAATTATCATCTTTTCATTTCTACTTTTCAAAAGAAGCTATAACTGGACTTTATTAATTACTATAAGTCTAAAACTAATCGAATCTACAAATAAAGTTGATCAAATTAATTACACTAATATTTTTATTAAGTAAGGGAAACGAAAATAGGCTATAGGCCTATGTTTTTACTGGGACTTTGTAGAATTATACAAAACATATCCTTGACTCTAAGCAATCTTAATTCTCAGCTTTTATTTTTCAATGTGTGTTTCAAAAGAGATTTGTGTGCAAATATGCAGGTTCTCAGGGTCAATATTACATGCTTTTATAAGCATTTAGCACTAGTTTAAGATCAGTAAGACATTTTTGAATTGAGTCAAAACCATGCTGAAGGTCATAAATGGCCTGCTGTACTGAGGGGGCACAGGAGTAAATGACTGAATCATCAGTGTGGAGATAGACCAATATTATTTATATATATATATATACTGAAGAGAACAGGGCCCAAAATCGACCCATGGAGCACACCTTTCGGAATATTGAGGAACAAGATTTGATACCGTCAGTCAGTAAGCTAGATACTGTAGTTTTTGAACCAATATAGGCCTATTTCAGACAACCTTTGAACAGGGAATGTGATTAAAGAAATAAAAGCTGAAATAAATCATTCTCTCTACTATTATTCTGACATTTCACATTCTTAAAATAAAGTGGTTATATTATATTTTAACCACTATATTTTAAGAATGTGAAATGTATATATTGGTTCAAAAACTACAGTAGCTTACTGATGGTATCAAATCTAGTTCACCTTACGAAAGGTGTGCGAACAAGCTTTAACTTCCTGACTGATGTCTTGAGATGTTGCTTCAATATAGATGTCGCTTCAAAGTAGATGTCCTAACCAACTTGCCAAAACTATAGTTTGTTAACAAGAAATTTGTGGAGTGGTTGAAAAACTAGTTTTAATGTCTCAGACCTAAGTGTATGTAAACTTCTGACTTCAACTGTTGCACATCATCTAAGACAAGTATAGCCACAGTGTTGTGTTCATGTCTCAAACCAGAACGAGAAGTTAAAAAAATTCTTAGCAGAGAGTTGGCCAGGGTCTCTAAACGTTTGGCAAGGCAAGATAACTTGAAAATTGGACGTTCGTTGTTCAAGTCAGAAGGCCCTTCGCCTTTATGTAGGGGGAGGACTTGTGCCATTTCCAGTCTGCAATAAGTGGGTCAAACCACAGCAGCAAAAAGGGATCAAGTGAGTCAGCCCTAGTGAATTTTTATTACATTGATCTTCAATAAGGCACTTAGTACATCATAGACATCAAATGGTTGAAAAGACAATGAGGAATGTGGATCTGGGAATGTATAGTTCTTTGCAAACTGGCTCGATGTGAGCAAAGGACTCCCTCTATTGGAATCTGAGTTTTCAGAAGCTATTTCTCCAAATAGGTGGCCCGCTGAGGAAAAGTGGTTATTAAAAGCACCACAAATGCCCATCTTAGAGGCTGTCATAAAATGCTACGGTAATAAGGGGGTGGAGTTTTGTTTCAGAGATTTGACTACCTTCCAGTAGGACCCTGGCTGCCGACGCAGGATGGAAACACAGGGCCTTGATCGACCACTACCGCTGCAGTCTGCGCGAGGACGTCCGTCGGCAGCTGGCCTGCAGACCACCCTCACTTTTGACCAGCTGGTGGACCTGTCCATCCGGCTGGACAACCTGTGCTGGCTACTCGTGAACGTCCAGATCGGGGTCTGGTGGTTCCATCCTCCAACACCACCTCTCCAATAGCCATGGAGCTGGGAGAGGCGGTGTGCTGGGAGACCGGAGGGGGTTTCCGCTCGTGCACCATCTGTGGCCGCAGAGGTCAGACTGCTGGTCGGTGCCGGGTTGGTTCTTCTGGGAGTCGAGGCAGCAGGCAGGGTGCTCTGGCATCACCCCAGGTGTGCTGGCATCATTCTCACCCAGAGTCCTCTGTTGCACATATGGTTGTGTCTGTCACATAGTTTAGGGACCCCCATTGTTCCCGTGGATGTGTCCTTCCCTGGTTAATGCCTGAGATAGTCAACCATTAGGGTCAGGGTTAATTTGGGAGGTCACTGCTCCTTTGGGCATGGTGACGCAGGGGGGTCACACTGAGAAAATGTGTCTTTTCCTTATTGACTCTCCTGTGTTTCCCATGGTGCTGGGCCACCCTGGTTAGCTTGTCATAACCCCACTTTCTTGGCCACAGAGGGCTCTCACGGGGTGGTCGCGAGAGTGCTCAGGTAGGTGTTTAGGGGTTTCCGTTGGTGCTACTACGGTGGAGAGTCATTCCCCCTGAATATGCAGATTTGTCTCTCGCCTTCTCTAAAAAGAAGGCGACTCAATTACTACCTCATCGACGGGGCGATTGTGCGATAGATCTCCTGGTAGACGCTGCACTTCCCAGGAGTCACGTGTATCCCCTCTCACAGGCGGAGACGGGAGACTATGGAAACATATGTCTCCGAATCCCTGCGTCAGGGGTACATTCGGTCCTCCACTTCACCCGTCTCCTTGAGTTTCTTTTATATGAAGGAGGAAGGTCTGCGTCTGTGTATTGACTATCGGGGTCTAAATCAGATCACGGTGAGGTATATTTACCCGCTACAGCTCATAGCCACAGATATAGAGTCAATGCACGGGGCGCGCTTCTTCACCAAACTAGATCTCAGGAGCGCTTACAACCTGGTGTGTATCCGGGAGGGAGACGAGTGGAAGATGCCTTTCAGTACCACCTCTGGGCACTATGAGTACCTCGTCATGCCTTACGTGTTGATGAATGCACCATCAGTCTTCCAAGCTTATGTAGACGAGATTTTCAGGGACCTGCACTGGCAGGGTGTGGTGGTGTATATTGATGACATTTTGTTATACTCCGCTACACGCGCCGAGCATGTGTCCCTGGTGCGCAGAGTGCTTGGTCGTCTGTTGGAGCATGACCTGTACGTCAAGGCTGAGAAATGCCTGTTCTTCCAACAGTCCGTCTCCTTCTTAGGGTACCGCAATTCCACTTCAGGGGTGGAGATGGAGAGTGACTGCATTGCAGTCATGTGTAATTGGCTGACTCCCACCACGGTAAAGGAGTTGCAGCGATTCTTAGAGTTTGCCAATTACTACCGGAGGTTTATCTGGGGTTTTGGTCAGGTAGCGGATCCCATTACTTCACTGCTGAAGGGGTGCCCGGTGCGCTTGCAGTGGACGGCTGAGGCGGACAGGGCTTTCAGTCACCTGAGGGCTTTGTTTACCTCGGCTCCCACGCTGGCCCACCCGGATCCCTCTTTGGCGTTCATAGTGGAGGTGGATGCGTCCGAGGCTGGGATAGGAGCTGTCCTCTCTCAGCGCTCGGGTACCCCACCGAAGCTCCGCCCTTGCGCCTTCTTCTCGAAGAAGCTCAGCCTGGCGGAGCGAATCTATGACGTGGAGGACCGGGAGTTGTTGGCTGTCGTCAAGGCCCTGAAGGCATGGAGACATTGGCTTGAGGTGGCTAGACACCCTTTTCTCATCTGGACTGATAACCACAATCTGGAGTACATCCGGGCAGCGAGGTCAGGTCCTGTACTGGCTTAAGCAGGGGGACACGTCTGGCACTGCAGGATTTGAGTCCCTGGCGGCGTAGTGTGTTACTGATGGTAGGCTTTGTTACTTTGGTCCCAGCTTTCTGCAGGTCATTCACTAGGTCCCCCCGTGTGATTCTGGGATTTTTGCTCACCGTTCTTTTTGACCGGTCTTTTCGTTCATTTTGACCCCACGGGGTGAGATCTTGCGTGGAGCCCCAGATCGAGGGAGATTATCAGTGGTCTTGTATGTCTTCCATTTCCTAATAATTGCTCCCACAGTTGATTTCTTCAAACCAAGCTGCTTACCTATTGCAGATTCAGTCTTCCCAGCCTGGTGCAGGTCTACAATTTTGTTTCTGGTGTCCTTTGACAGCTCTTTGGTCTTGGTCATAGTGGAGTTTGGAGTGTGACTGTTTGAGGTTGTGGACAGGTGTCTTTTATACTGATAACAAGTTCAAACAGGTGCCATTAATACAGGTAACGAGTGGAGGACAGAGGAGCCCCTTAAAGAAGAAGTTACAGGTCTGTGAGAGCCAGAAATCTTGCTTGTTTGTAGGTGACCAAATACTTATTTTCCACCATAATTTGCAAATAAATTCATAAAAAATCCTACAATGTGATTTTCTGGAAAGAAAATTCCCTCATTTTGTCTGTCATAGTTGAAGTGTACCGATGAAAATTACAGGCCTCATCTTTTTAAGTGGGAGAACTTGCACAATTGGTGGCTGACTAAATACTTTTTTGCCCCACTGTAAGTATACACACCAACTTGAAAATAAGCAGCTGTAAAAGTGGAAATGAAAAATGCAAACAAAATGGCCTGGTAGTGGCGCTAGAGGAAAGGTCAAGTGGTCACCAAATCAATAGTTTCCTTCCACTTGGTCTTGATTGTACACAACACATTTTATGGAAATCCAGCCATTACCTTGAGACACATCTTGTTCTCAGTCTGTTCTCAGTCTTGTTCTCAGCCTGTGGGCATCATGTGTGTAGTGATCCAATATCCATAGCCATGCTATTTAACAGTTATCACTGGCCCTTGCTCAGCCTTACTCACCAAGAGCCTAGCGCCGAGCCTTCTTGCTAGCAAAGTCACTGATCAGCTTGTTTTTCAACATCATCACTTTGTCTGTCTCTTTCTGTGCACCGTCTCTCGTTTGCTCCATCCACATCATCTGCATTGGTACTGCCGGCACTGTCTTTCACCTCTTCATCCACTTCCACACTCCTCCCTGACAAAACTGTATCACTTGAAGAGGGTCCTGGCTCTGTAGAGTGTAGATGACGCATATGATAATATATCCTATGTTATAATACCATTTGTAATAATATCATAACCACAATTTCAGTTACAACCATTTTGTTGACTTAAATTAACTGCATGCACCACGGAAAAAATTAAACAGCACTGAATCCTGCAGAATATTGACCCAAATTACCTGCAGTTGTGTATCACCACCACTAGATGTCAGTAAAGAACCATATTTCAGTCTGCATCAAAGCCATGGAGCCATACCTTGGCCATATGACTTGAAGGTACTATTTTAACTTTGGCTGTCACTAAATGCTTCAAACTGTCCAGCATCCAATAGACTATTGGCTTTTTTGTTTGATATAATGATCATCATGTGGATAAATAATTAGTGTTTGAATTCTTATCATTGAAGAGGATTTAATCATTTTTCTTTTTTTCATAATAATAAAAACAAATGTATTCCCACGGACCCCCTGCAATTATGCCAAATGACATGGCATTCAACACAATGCTGCTCACCTCCTTCAGTTGGGAGTAGGGCTGGTTCAGGGTTATGGGGAGACAGGGCTAGTTCAGGGGGATGGGGAGACAGGGCTGCTCAGCCTGAAGCTGCACCTGTTGGGCCTGGCACCATGCAGGGGCAGGAACAAATTATTTAGTATGAGTAGCTTGCTAAAAGTTTGCCTGCATTGATTAAATGTTGGCAAAAAGAGGAGCGAAATGTAAACACCCAGAATGTTCTGTGAAGGAATTAAGTAACCAATGTTAGGGGAGCAAAAGTAGCCTATTTCACTATGGACTAAGCTAACAGGTTAATTTCCACCACTCACTGACTACACCCACCTTTCTTTGAGAACAATTGGCATACTGTAGCCCTTTCTTTATCTCTCCTGTCTTTCTTTTCATCTTTGGAAGCCAGATTTTTATTGAGGAAGCTGAGATATGATGCTTTACCGGCACTTCTCACTCGCAATTCACGGCTAGCTAGTATAGTTCGCATGGTTTGGGGGCAGGACTGAACCATTTCATGTGAATAAACCGTTAATATTATTAGTACATTGTAAATAAAATATTATATTAATGATGATCGGTTAATAATTTAATATAGATTTTTTTTTATTTTTTTTTTACCTGATGTCCTAATAAATGTTTAAGGCCCCTGTCAGTCACAGGCCCTTAGAATCATCCGAAAGCCCCCCCCACAAATAGATATATTGTCTAGAACTGTACAAATGGGCCTATGCCTAGAGCTGGTACGTGGGCTAAAACAAGCTGGTTACATGTTGCGGGCTTGCAGTATGATGATAATACTGATAATTTATGGTTGGGCACTGGGCCTGAAATAATTAAATGCTTGTTGGTATTTCAGAGTTCCAAACAGTTATTTAAAATCCTGTTTCAGCTGGTCTGAGCTAGCCATCCCAATGTCATTAGATCCCACATAGACTATGACAGCTATAGCCCCATGTTCTTGCGTAAAACGATAGGAAGCAGCCTGTGTCCGAGCTTCAGGATAGCACAATGTTTTTGCATTGGGAACGAAGATGTTTCTCACATTAGAGCTGCCGATGATAACGGATGGTGAGGGATGTATTTGTATTTATTATGGATCCCCATTAGCTGATCTACTCTTCCTGGGGTCCAGCAAAATTAAGGCAGTAATACAATTTTAAAAACATTACAATACATTCACAACAGATTTCACAACACATTATGTGTGTGTCCTCAGACCACCACTCTACTACCAAATATATCTACAACACAAAATGCATGTGTACGTGTGTGTATAGTGCATATGTTATCGTGTGTCTGTGCATGTGTTTGTGTCTCTTCACAGTCCCCGCTGTTCCATAAGGCTTATTTGTATCTGTTTTTTAAATCACATTTTACTGCTTGCATGAGTTACTTGATGTGGAATAGAGTTCCATGTAGTCATGGCTCTATGTAGTATTGTGCTCCTCCCATAGTCTGATCTGCTGCCATGTCTTCTGGTGGCATGTCTTGTGGGGTATGCATGGGTGTCCGAGCTGTGTGGCAGTAGTTCAAACAGACAGCTCGGTGCATTTAACATGTCAATACCTCTCATAAAAATACAAGTAGTGATGAAGTCAATCTCTCCTCCACTTTGAGCCAGGAGAGATTGACATGCATAATAGTAATGTTAGCTCTCTGTGTACATCCAAGGGTTAGCCGTGCTGCCCTGTTCTGAGCAAATTGCAATTGTCCCTCTTTGTGGCACCTGACCACACCACTGAACAGTAGTCCAGGTATGACATAACTAGGGCCTGTAGGACCTGCCTTGTTGATCGTGCTGGTAAGAAGGCAGAGCAGCACTTTATTATGGACAGACTTCTCCCCATCTTAGCTACTGTTATATCAATATGTTTTGACCATGACACTTTACAAACCAGGGTAACTCCAAGCAGCTTAGTCACTTTAACTTGCTCAATTTCCACATTATTCATTACGAGATTTAGTTGAGGTTTAGGGTTTAGTGAATGATTTGTTCCAATTCAGTTTCTGTAATAGCTGACGTGTAAAAGTGTTGTCATCCGCATACATAGACATGCCAGTTTTACATGCCAGTGGCATGTCGTTAGTAAAGATTGAAAAAAGTAAGGTCCGTCAGTTTTTGTAAAAGAAAGAGACCCACACTAGGAGAGACCCACACTCAGATGCAATAATTGAATAACATAATATCCAATGTTTCGACAGACAAGCTGTCTTCATCAGGGTATAATGGCAAACACTGCGGGTGACCAGTTTATATAGTATCAAAGGTGTCTCATCATGGCAGTGTGGCCTGATATCCTTGGTTAATTCTTAGATGTAAAAATAAATACAAAAAACATGAATGATAGCCTACGATCATAGATACAATTTGGCTAAATAGGCCTACAAACATTTACAATGAATAGCAAAATCACAATAATAACGAATGGTGTACTGTACGTTGAGACCAAAGGGAGCAAGGGTCTTTAAATTAAAGATCCAGGCAGCCTCTTGTTTTAACAATAAATATATGATGCCCCCCCCCCCTCTCCTAGGGAGACCTATGTGTGTGTCCTTTGACACTATATAAACTAGTGATCCACAGTGTTTGTCATTGACACACCATACCCGACCTTGTTTGATGTTTTTATTGTTACTGGTATTAGTTTTGAGGTTGCTTTGTCAAGTTGCTTTGACATTTGATCGCAATCAGGATTTTGCAAACTGCCAGATGGTGAAGCATGATTCCTCACTCCAGTGACTGCGTTTCCACTGCTCCAGAGTCCAATGGCGGCGAGCTTTACACCACTCCAGCCGATGCTTGGCAGTTTGACAGACGAATCTGGGTTTGGTGGATGCCAGGAGAACACTACCTGCTCAAATGCATAGTGCCAACTGTAAAGTTTGGTGGATGAGGAATAATGGTCTGGGCTGTTTTTTATGATTCAGGCCCATTAGTTCCAGTGAAGGGAAATCTTAACGATGCAGCGTACAATAACATTGTAGATGATTCTGTGCATCTAACTTTGTGGCAACATTTTGGGGAAGACCCTTTCATGTTTCAGCAGTAACAATGCCCCTGTGCACTAAGCAAGGTCCATACAGAAATGGTTTTATATAAGTCTACAATTTCTTTATCTGAATCTCTGATATTCAATGAGATTTAAATCAATCAAATGTCTTGATTAAGCCCTGTTTACATCAGCAGACGTCACAAAGTGCTATACAGAAACCCAGACTAAAAACCCAATCAGCAAGTAATGTAGAAGCACAGTGGCTAGGAAAAACTCCCTAGAAAGGCAGGAACCTAGGAAGAAACCTAGAGGTACTAGGCTTTGAGGGGCGGGCCAGTCCTCTTCTGGCTGTGGAGATAAATCTGGCATTTATGGCCATGTACTTTCTTTAAGATGTTCAAACGAACAGCTGGGTCATTCAGAGGTCGAGTGTTCCATAGCGGCAGGCAGAACAGTTGAAACTGGAGTAGAAGCACGACTAGGTGGACGGGGGACTGCCAGGAGTCATCAGGCCAGGTAGTCCTGAGGCATGGTCCTAGGGCTTAGATCCTCCAGGAGGGGAGGGAGATATTGACTTTCCCCATGTCTCCTCTGTCCCAGGGAGTACAGGCTCAAGGAGAACGTGACCTTTTTAGAGAATGGGACAAGGGTCGCTGCCTACCAATGCAAGACCTTTGTGTTTCTGCCAGAGAGGTCAGTGGGTGATCCTGACATAGACATGATCACAACCATCAACATCCCAGCTGTGGTGAGTAAAAGTGTGTGTGTGTGTTTACACTGTTATGAGCTCTTATTTTTCTCTTCTAAAGCCAACTATAATGTTTAGTGTTGTGTATGTAGAGGTTTAACAGCTCCTAAGTTGAATTTCTTAATTTTTTCTTGTTATTTTAAGTCGTTTTTTGGTCATTGTGTTTGACAATAAGTAATCTCTCTCTCCCCCCCCCCCCCCCCCCCCCCCTCTCTCTCTCTCTCGCGCTCTCTCTGTCTCCCCCTCTTATCTCTATCTATCTATCTATCTATCCTACACTCCCTCCCCCTCCCTCCTCTGCTCAGGCTGTGATGAACAAGGTAAAGGATAGCTTCTGGAAGAGTTCTTTGGTGGCTATCTGGATGAACTCCCTGCATGTGGGCATGTTCATGACGCACTCCGTCAATGAGCTTTTGTGGGGCTTCAAGGACCCTCTAATGTCACGCATACACACCATGAACCCTGAGATCGACGAGTACTTTGGCCTCATGTATAAGGTAGGTCAGGGAGTGAATACAAAATACAACATCTGACACACTCAACCCTTTTTAAGTTCTGTAAAGAACAATTTAAACTGTCTACGGTCCTTGATACCTGTTGTGTCTGCTGGTGGTTACCACTTTCACCTGAATATAAAATATTAGTATAATAAAATAATATTAATGGCCTTTTAGAATGATTTTCCTTCTCTTTTCCACTCTGTAGAAAAATGGAAGCAATGATGGTGAAGTTGTTTACCATACCGGGGAGGCTGACTCCATGGACTATGGCAGGATAGCCAGATTTAAAGGAGAAAGGTACATAGTGGCCATATTTGGGGAGTTTATCCCATTCTTCTCTGCAGATCCTCTCAAGCTCTTTTTGGATGGAGAGCAATCGCTGCACAGCTATTTTTAGGTCTTTCCAAAGTTGTTAGATCGGGTTCAAGTCCAGGCTCCGTCTGGCCACTCTACTATAAAGGCCTAATTGGTGGAGTGCTGCAGAGATGGTTGTCCTTCTGGAAGGTTCTCCCATCTCCACAGAGAAACTTTGGAGCTCTGTCAGTGACCATCGGCTCAGTTTGGCTGTGTAGCCAGCTCTAGGAAGAGTCTTGCTGGTTCCAAACTTCTTCCCTTTAAGAATGATGGAGGCCACTGTGTTCTTGTGGACCTTCAATGATGCAAACATTTTGTGGTACACTTCCCCAGATCTGTGCCTCGACACAATCCTGTCTCTGAGCTCTACCCAACAGTTGCTTCAACCTCAGGGCTTGGTTTTTGCTCTGACATGCACTGTCAACTGTGGGAACCTATATAGACAGGTGTGTGCTGTTCCAAATCATGTTCAATCAATTTAATTTACCTCAGGTGGACTCCAAGTTGTAGAAACATCTCAAGGATGATCAACAGAAACAGGATGCACCTGAACTCAATTTCGAATCTCATAGCAAAGGGTCTGAATACTTATATAAATAAGGTATTTCTATTTTAATACATTATGGGGTATTTTGTGTAGATTAATGAGGATTTTTTAAATTTAATACATTTTAGAATAAGGCTGTATAACGTAACAAAATGTGAAATTTCTGAATGCACTGTCTTAAGATATTTCTTAAAAGTGTCAACAGTTTCTGAAGCTCTCAGATCCTCTGTAAGACTGTTCCAAAGGCCAGGACCATAATTAAGGCAGCCTCACCAAAAGTTTTGGTTCTGATCTTTGAAACAACTAAACGACCAGTGACAGAAGATCATGACATGTTTTCGGGTGCCATGCCGAACAGTGCAATAAAAAGCAATTTGTAAATCAACAGACCATCCTTCAAAAATCATTCTCAAAAGTTGACTGCTGGATCCTCATTAGTCAATTCTTTAGAGAAATAAATGTACAGCACTCCAAAAGATGCTGTGTTGTAACTGCCTCCTACAATACATACTGCACATTATCTTCCCTGAACACACACTGGACATTCTGTCCAAGATTTATATCTTTATTCTAATGATATGAAACCCATCATTGAGTAAGTGTAAAGGACTGGAACAGAACAGTCCATCTGTTTCCTAAGAACTTCTTCATAATGCCAGATAGTAACAGAGGACAGGGTTATGACCCAAATGGCACAATGTTCCCTATGTAGTGCACTACTTTTGATCAGAGCCCCTATGGCCATTTGGAATGCAGACTGCAGCACCAGAAATAGAGACTCCCCAGAGGCCCCTGGCCTATCCAGAACCCAGAGCACAGTGCTGTGTGCTTGACACATCCTAGTACTTAGCCCAGTTGGAAAGGTCTCAATGAAGGCTTCCTGTTAGCTTTCTTCTAATGTAATAACAGACCTACCAGTATGTATCATGCAGCACCCTTTCCTTCCCCCTTTGATTAGATAAAGCACAAATGTTGATTAGCTTTCTTTAATATGTTGACTGATAAGTCACACAAGCCTAAACAATCAAGCATTGGCCTAGATGGCGATTTGTATTTAATAGGTATTATAAAGATGTACATGTATATTTTTTCTTCAAGTTACATTTAGAAATACATTTTGTGTTTCAGCAAACTGAGTCTGTGGACATCTGAGCAGAGTAACATGATCAACGGTACAGATGGCAGTGCCTTCCACCCCCTGCTGTCCAAGAAGGAGAGACTGTACATCTTCAGTCCTGACCTGTGCAGGTAGGCTACAATACAGAATCTTACAGATCAGATGTCTCACTAAACTGTATGTCAGAGGTCACTAAAATGCACACATTTTGACAGGGTGGGGTCAAATCCATTTCAAGTCAAGTCAGGAAGTATTGCTTTTAAATTAGGAAAATGAAATGACCCCAACTCTGCTAAACAGTATGTCAAAGGTCAGTGTTGAATATATACAGTTTTACTTTGGTAAATGGATCCCACAAGAAAAGTGTAAGTTCAGAAGCGATGTTGCTCATTTGAGCGATGGCCTGTGGTCTCATGTGTGACTTTTGTGGTAGTTTCTTTACTATCAAATGAGAGACAAACTTATCACACAATTCGGAGTTATACTTAAACAAAATCTTTATTCTCTTATTAATAAGGGTCAATACAACACACACATATAAAGTGAGTCGATTGAGTGAGCTAATGATAGCTGGTCAACGAATCACCCTCAGATGATTCATTGAGAGCCTGAGACAAAGGTACAAAGGTCTTTTATAGCCAAAATACACCTCCTTCAGTCTGCATGACAAACAACAGATGTATGGAATGGGTCACAAGGTTAAGATTTGTATGAAAGATACAAAGACTGTATCTGCTGTAAAAACTGTTATCATTGTGTAGAGACCAGGGTCTGGCCCCGAGCCATCTCTCCCTGGTACCTTCCAGTCAGGCGCACAGACACTATTCATGCTATGGAATGTCGGCTTGTTAGGTTTATCACTAATCCATCGTAAATCTTCTCATTGTTAAATCTTCCAGAAGCCCATCCTCAGAACACACACAGATGAGTGTTTTAATAACCCCTTATTCTGTGGCATAAAACAACCATTTGATGCAATAACAGTATTATAACATAATCTTGTAATTTATCTCACATTCCCCAATGTTGAGAGTCCTCTCAATTTAAAAGAAAATTACAAGATTTAAGAAAATGTATTCACTTGTAGAAAATGCATACATTCTTCATAAAACAAGAAGCATAAAAGCAATAATTAATTGCATGTATTCCTGCATGTGACAGGCTGCTATAGCACTGGCTCAGCCTCCTCCAAAGAAACTTAGCACCGTCTCCCATTTCAACCTCCAACACAATGTGTCTGGTGAGGTCCTGATACACAGACACCTGCTTGCAGTTTATATGATTCAAGGCTATATCTTCATAGACAGTGAAAATCTAATATTTAATGCATAATGCAGTGCATGCAACAATGGAGTTTAATAAAATAAGCTTTCGTTTTCTATCACACTCTAATGGATCAGCAAGGTGGAAATAACTATTTCCATCCCAGAAGCTACAATCTTGTTGGACAAATCCAGGCAGTGGCTCCTGATTTAAGTCAAATGTATTACGTTGGTGCCTAATGAACATGACCCAAGACAAGCATCATGATTCCACTATTTATAAGGCAATACCTATAGATAAAAAAATATTAGGATCAGTTTCACTCTCCGGATCAGAGTTCACCCTTTCCATTCACCAGGGCATGCTGAGAATAGTGTCAGTATCTTTAGCTCACAACAGCAATCAAAACAATCAATCCATAATACATTAATTGCTTCACTCATATAGTTATCATATTAAACTCAAATCAATCCTTCAGTTTTAAAAATCATTCAGTTACCAAATCATAATTAGAACCCAATTCATTATCCAACCAAAATGTAGAATGACATTGCTCAGTGATAGGACCAATCACTTAAAATCCTCAATTTAACACACATCGACATTGGCAGAATGTACATTTATATTAACATACAGTATAATTATCCTATAATTCTAGTATTAACTTTCTTATCATGATTATAATTACACATCAGTGTCCTAATATATTCTTAATCTAAATGACTATAATTTTAGCAGTGTGTAGAGTGGATGGCCCATGATAATGTTCCAATTTCAATGTCTCACCTGAGCCACCACCACCTTTACCATCCATTATGTCTTGTCCATTTGTCAACCAGTATACCAGCGACATAAGAGAAGTTTGGAACAGATTTCTCCCCACCACATGGACTCCTGTCACACTCCTGAGAGAAAAAAACAGCTTAGATTGGGTGCTGTTTTCAACTCTCTAGAGACAGCAGGAGCGGTAGAGATACTCTTAACGATCGGCTATGAAATGCCAACTGACATTTACTCCTGAGGTGCTGACTTGCTGCACCCTCGACAACTACTGTGATTACTATTATTTGACCATGCTGGTCATTTATGAACATTTTATGAACCACCCCTCATAGCCTGGTTCTGCTCTAGGTTTCTTCCTAGGTTTTGGCCTTTCTAGGGAGTTTTTCCTAGCCACCTTGCTTCTACACCTGCATTGCTTGCTGTTTGGGGTTTTAGGCTGGGTTTCTGTACAGCACTTACACTCAATTAGTATTTGGGAACAATTGTTTATGTAATCTCTGACCCACTGGGAATGTGATGAAAGTAATAAAATCATTCTCTCTACTATTAATCTGACATTTCACATTTTTTAAATAAAGAGGTGATCCTACCTGACCTAAAACAGGGAATTTCTGCTAGGATTAAATGTCAGGAATTGTGAAAAACTGAGTTTAAATGTATTTTGCTAAGGTGTATGTAAACTCCCGACTTCAATTGTATCACTCAAGGTGTGTAAACTTCAATCTAAAACCTCAGGAGGACTAGTACCTCCCCCATAATTTTGACACATGACTACCAATGTGAGTAATGTGTAAAAAAAAAAAATATATATATATATATATATATATATATTTTAATATTCAAATATTAGCATCACTACCCTTAATATCTCCATGAAGAAAAATTATTGTACCCATACAGTCATAGTAAAATAGACTTAAGACAGCCTACCCTTAGTCAAAGGCAACGCCCTATCCTTCTTCACATTGGTCCAAATCACAAATACGGCTAACTATAAACTTCATCATAATTATCAATATTACAAATTACCTTATTCATTATCCAAATGGCTTTCCAGTGAGGGTGATCAAACCACACAGGAAAGTCAGGACAGAGGTCAGAGGTCATACAAACCCTTCAAATAAGTGTTTCTTACTATATTAGACTAATTAATAAAAAACAGTCAAACATTTCATACATTTCGTATCCTAGGGTTCCAGTAAGTTTTCAGTACTTGTCTTATCAAAAGAATTCATATGTTCAATTAAAACTTCAGAAAAATCCATGTATGTGTGTCCCTTTAAAAACGTATCTAGGATAGGGGGCAGCATTGGGAATTTTGGATGAAAAGCATTCCCAAATTCAACTGCCTGCTACTCATCCCCAGAAGATAAGATATGCATATTATTAGTAGATTTGGATAGAAAACACTCTGACGTTTCTAAAACTGTTTGAATCGTGTCTGTGAGTATAACAGAACTTATTTAATAGGCGAAACCCAGAGGACAAACCATTCAGATTTTTTTTTAGGTCACTCTCTTTTCAATGAGGTTTCATTGGGAATCCAGATTTCTAAGGGAACTTATTGCAGTTCCTACCACTTCCACTGGATGTCAACAGTCTTTAGAAATTGTTTGAGGTTTTTCCTTTGTGTAATGAAGAAATACGGCCATCCAGAACGAGGGTAACTTGAAGTGTTCTGTTAGATAGTTGCGCATTACCAGAAAGCTAGCTACAGTTTGTTTTTCTCCTGATTTGAACACAGATCATCCCATCTTCAATTTTATTGATTATTGATGTTAAAAAATACCTTAAGTTGTATTACAAAAGTAGTTTGAAATGTTTTGGCAAAGTTTACAGATAACTTTTGAGATATTTTGTAGTCACGTTGCGCAAGTTGGAATCTGTGTTTTTTTGGATCAAACGCGCCAAATAAATTGACATTTTGGATATACAGTGCCTTGCGAAAGTATTCGGCCCCCTTGAACTTTGCGACCTTTTGCCACATTTCAGGCTTCAAACATAAAGATAAAAAACTATTTTTTTTTGTGAAGAATCAACAACAAGTGGGACACAATCATGAAGTGGAATGACATTTATTGGATATTTCAAACTTTTTTAACAAATCAAAAACAGAAAAATTGGGCGTGCAAAATTATTCAGCCCCTTTACTTTCAGTGCAGTAAACTCTCTCCGGAAGTTCAGTGAGGATCTCTGAATGATCCAATGTTGACCTAAATGACTAATGATGATAAATACAATCCACCTGTGTGTAATCAAGTCTCCGTATAAATGCACCTGCACTGTGATAGTCTCAGAGGTCTGTTAAAAGCGCAGAGAGCATCATGAAGAACAAGGAACACACCAGGCAGGTCCGAGATACTGTTGTGAAGAAGTTTAAAGCCGGATTTGGATACAAAAAGATTTCCCAAGCTTTAAACATCCCAAGGAGCACTGTGCAAGCGATAATATTGAAATGGAAGGAGTATCAGACCACTTCAAATCTATCAAGACCTGGCCGTCCCTCTAAACTTTCAGCTCATACAAGGAGAAGACTGATCAGAGATGCAGCCAAGAGGCCCATGATCACTCTGGATGAACTGCAGAGATCTACAGCTGAGGTGGGAGACTCTGTCCATAGGACAACAATCAGTCGTATATTGCACAAATCTGGCCTTTATGGAAGAGTGGCAAGAAGAAAGCCATTTCTTATAGATATCCATAAAAAGTGTCATTTAAAGTTTGCCACAAGCCACCTGGGAGACACACCAAACATGTGGAAGAAGGTGCTCTGGTCAGATGAAACCAAAATTGAACTTTTTGGCAACAATGCAAAACGTTATGTTTGGCGTAAAAGCAACACAGCTCATCACCCTGAACACACCATCCCCACTGTCAAACATGGTGGTGGCAGCATCATGGTTTGGGCCTGCTTTTCTTCAGCAGGGACAGGGAAGATGGTTGAAATTGATGGGAAGATGGATGGAGCCAAATACAGGACCATTCTGGAAGAAAACCTGATGGAGTCTGCAAAAGGCCTGAGACTGGGACAGAGATTTGTCTTCCAACAAGACAATGATCCAAAACATAAAGCAAAATCTACAATGGAATGGTTCAAAAATAAACATATCCAGGTGTTGGAATGGCCAAGTCAAAGTCCAGACCTGAATCCAATCGAGAATCTGTGGAAAGAACTGAAAACCGCTGTTCACAAATGCTCTCCATCCAACCTCACTGAGCTCGAGCTGTTTTGCAAGGAGGAATGGGAAAAAAATTCAGTCTCTCGATGTGCAAAACTGATAGGCATACCCCAAGCGACTTACAGCTGTAATCGCAGCAAAAGGTGGCGCTACAAAGTATTAAAGGGGGCTGAATAATTTTGCACGCCCAATTTCAGTTTTTGATTTGTTAAAAAAGTTTGAAATATCCACTAAATGTCGTTCCACTTCATGATTGTGTCCCACTTGTTGTTGATTCTTCACAAAAAAATACAGTTTTATATCTTTATGTTTGAAGCCTGAAATGTGGCAAAAGGTCGCAAAGTTCAAGGGGGCCGAATACTTTCGCAAGGCACTGTATATCGATGGAATTTATCGAACAAAAGGACCATTTGTGATGTTTATGGGACATATTGGAGTGCCAACAAAAGAGGCTCGTCAAAGGTAAGGCATGGATTATATTTTTATTTCTGCGTTTTGTGTCGCGCCTGCAGGGTTGAAATATGCTTCTCTCTTTGTTCACGGAGGTGCTATCCTCAGATAATGGCATCGTTTGCTTTCGCCGAAAAGCCTTTTTGAAATCTGACATGTTGGCTGGATTCACAACAAGTGTAGCTTTAATTTTCTATCGTACATGTGTGATTTCATGAAAGTTAGATTTTTATAGTAATTTATTTGAATTTGGCGCTCTGCATTTTCACTGGCTTTTGTCCAGGTGGGACGCTAGCGTCCCACATATCCCAGAGAGGTTGATACCTTGGCACAAAGACAAACAGAAAACTCACTAAACCCAAATGAAAAAGCACACTCCCAATAAATCAAACATAGTATTTTAAAACACCAACAAATAGTCATAACAAGTGTGTTGTGTATGGGTATTTGCAAACCTTAAGGTAAAAACAAACAATAAAGGCCAGGCCTTACTTAATTTGTTTACGGTTTCAATCTCACACACCGCTCTCCCCAAGACCATAGCCCTGTGAAACATTTCAAAGAGAGAAAATGACTACCCCCTTTATGCTGGAAAAATAATTCAATTTCATTAGCATTCACTATACTAATATCATAATCAGTAACCCAAAGGTTTATGATAATGATAAGTCCTTTTTACACACATTGTTTTAAGAATTAGGGGAGAGCTGATGCACTATGTCCCACATCGGCAAAATGTCCTTTGGCAATGACCGAAGGATCAAGTCAACTGGATGTACCAGTTTTGGGGTCAATTCCATTTGGAATTTCTGTTTAATTCCACATTGGAAGAATGTTAATCTCTCATGAAAAATAAATATATAAATGTAAAGTTAAATAAAGTTAAAGATCATCTGGAGTTAGCATTAGGGTTTTGGTCAATTATGTTTAGAATGTCAGTTTATGCCCTGAGTTAACTTAATTGAAATTGATCAGAAACCTCGGTACCAGTACCCCAGGAATCTCCAGAAGTAATTTCCCCTGTGGGTGACTTGTTGTGAGTGACATGACCTGTGACCCCTTGACTAACCTATGCATGTAAATTGGAGGGTGTGTGGGTAGAAGCAAGTGAAGTTCAACACATGTTCACCATTACACAGCTTTCTGAAAGATGAGCTCATGTCTTAGACAATAAAGAGTGTTGTTGCAGGTGGCCTACCTGAAGGCCTGACAGTCAGACCTGGGTTCAAGTACTATTTGTAATCATTTCAGATACTTTAGCTGGGCTTGTTTCATCTTGCCTGGCATAATGGAACCAATAGAATCGTAACAATCGCCTCCAAGAACATACTTTCAAAGGATTTGAAAGATTTCGAATACTATTTGATCCCAGGTCTGCTTACAGTATCCTTCCAGCCTTGGCTCAGACTGTGTTGGCGTTCATCTTTTCTAAACACCACAGAATCTATGGCCATGTTTACAGTATGGTGCCTACACCATTATCTTATTGTCTAGTGCACTGCAGTTCACTAGCTAAATTTAACCCTTTTCACTAACTAGGGGGAATGCAACACTTAATTGAATTAAAAGACCACCCTTACTGTTGGTGTGGCTCCATGCATTCATATCAGTCCAAATGTGAGCGAGATACTTCCGCAGATATTATGAGCTGTATTAATTTTCAACATTAGTGGGGAATGCTCTAAGTGAATATTGTGCTTGTTTTTCATAATCATGTTTGTAATTTAGTATTTTATTGTGTTTTATATTGATGTGTGTGTTTTTTATTGTGCAGGTCTCATTTGAAAAAGAGACATGGTGTCAATATGACACCCTGTTAGACAGTACTTTTTATGTTGTGATCCTCAGGTCCATCTTCATGGAGTTTGAGAAGGATGTGGAGGTGAAGGGACTCCCAGCATATCGTTTCACCCCTCCTCGTGACGTGCTGGCCAGCAAGGAGGAGAACCCAGCCAACGAAGGCTTCTGTGTCTCCCCGAAAGAGTGCCTGGGTAGTGGAGTACTCAAAGTCAGCGTGTGTAAAAAAGGTAGTTAGCTCCAGCTCTCTACCTCCACCTCCTCTCCACCTCTCCTCTCTCTCTCTGTATTTCAGATCGGTGTTGTAGGCCCTATTCCATTTTAATCAGGTGTGTTCAGAGAACAATTTGAGATATACACACCCCAGAACATAGACACACTTACACGCACGCGCGCACACACACACACACACAGACATACACAAACACACACACACCATATGATACAGCTGCACCATCAAGAGCATCCTGATCGGTTGCATCACCGCCTGGTATGGCAACTGCTTGGCATCTGACTGTAACGCGGCAGGGTAGTCTAGTGGTTAGAGTGTTGGACTAATAACTGGAAGGTTCCAAGCCTGGGGATGCATTTCAAGGCCTACCTTCAAACTCAGTGCCTCTTTGCTTGACATCATGGGAAGATCAAAAGAAACCGGCCAAGACATCAGAAAAGAAATTGGAAACCTCCAAGTCTGGTTCATCTTTGGGAGTAATTTCCAAATGCCTGAAGGTACCACGTTCATCTGTACAAACAATAGTACGCAGGTATAAACACCATGGGACCACGCAGCTGTCATACCGCTCAGGAAGGAGACACGTTCTGTCTCCTAGAGATGAATGTACTTTGGTGCGAAAAGTAGAAATCAATCCCAGAACAACAGCAAAGGACCTTGTGAAGATGCTGGAGGAAACAGGTACAAAAGTATCTATATCCACAGTAAAACGTGTCCTATATCGACATAACCTGAAAGGCCGCTCAGCAATGAAGAAGCCACTGCTCCAAAACTGCCATAAACCGCCACATTTTGCAACTGCACATGGGGACATGTCCTCTGGTCTGATGAAACAAAAATAGAACTGTTTGGCCATAATGACCCTCGTCATGTTTGGAGGACAAATGAGGACGCTTGCAAGCCGCAGAACACCATCCCAACAGTGAAGCACGGGGGTGGCAGCATTCATGTTGTGGGGGTGCTTTGCTGCAGGAGGGACTGGTGCACTTCACAAAATAGATGGCATCATGAGGGTTGAAAATTATGTGGAAAGAAAATTGTGGATATTTTGTAGCAACATCTCAAGATATCAGTCAGGAAGTTAAAGCTTGGTCGCAAGTGGGTCTTCCAAATGGACAATGACCCCAAGCATACTTCCAAAGTTTTGGCAAAATGGCTTAAGGACAACAAGGTATTTGAGTGGCCATCACAAAGCCCTGACCTCAATCCAATAGATAATTTGTGGGCAGAACTGGGAAAAGTGTGTGCAAGCAAGGAAGCCTACAAACCTAACTCAGTTACACCCGCTCTGTCAGGAGGAATGGGCCAAAAACCTATTGTGGGAAGCTTGTGGAAGGCTACCTGAAATGTTTGACCCAAGTTAAACAATTGAAACAATTTAAAGGCAATGCTACCAAATACGAATTGAGTGTATGTAAAGAAATATTATCTGAAAAATAATAATTCTCTTTACTGTTATTCTGACATTTCACATTCTTAAAATAAAGTGGTGATCCTAACTGACCTAAGACAGGGACTTTTTACTAGGATTAAATGTCAGGAATTGTGAAAAACTGATTGCACAGGGCGGGGTCGAGACCCAGGGTCTCGAGCTTGATGTGGGGGTGTATTTGTATTTGGCTATGTAAACTTACGACTTCAACTGTATATGCTCTAAAATGACACCGTGGGCTGTGGTCAAAAGTGCACTATATGGGATAAGGGTGCCATTTGGGACGTATTTTGCTTGCCATGCTAATGCCCACTCTCTCAGGTGACCGTGGCTAGCATTTTAGTCACACCACCACTCACTCAAACTCAAATCAAATAAAAAATTCAAAGTGCATTTAGAATTACAACACACTTTGCATTAAAGCAATAATAGAAGAACATAGAAAGCAAAAATATAAATTATTAAAATCCGGCTCAAGAGGTGTGTTTTTAATAGTGATTTAAAAACCTCAATGGTGTTTGCCCCTCTTACCTGACAGGGCAAACTGTTCCACAACTTATGTGTTTTAATAGAGAATGTTCCGCCCCCGCCTTGGTTCTGCATCTAGGAACCGGGAGCGGAGCTCCCTCACTGGATTGTAAGGAACAAGCATGTCTGTCAGATAAGAAGGGGCATGCAGTAACTTAAAAGTTAGGAGTAAGATCCTTAAAATCGAAAATCAGACTGATGCGTCACAGAGTAACTGGAGTGATGTGAATTCTCTTCAATTATAATCACAGCCGTATATATTCCCCCCCAAGCAGACACATCGATGGCCCTGAACTAACTTTATTTGACTCTATGCAATCTGGAAACCACATATCCTGAGGCTGCATTCGTTGTAGCTGGGGATTTTAACAAGGCTAATCTGAAAATAAGACTCCCTAAACTGTATCAGTATATCTATTGTGCTACCAGAGCTGGTAAAACCCTGGATCATTGCTATTATAACTTCCGCGACGCATATAAGGCCCTCCCCCGCCTCCTTTCGGAAAAGCTGACCACGACTCCATTTTGTTGCTTCCAGCCTATAGACAGAAACTAAAACAAGAAGCTCCCGCGCTCAGGTCTGTTCAATGCTGGTCCGACCAATCTGATTCCACGCTTCAAGACTGCTTCGATCACGTGGATTGGGATATGTTCCGCATTACGTCAAACAACAACATTGATGAATACGCTGATTCGGTGAGCGAGTTCATTAGAAAGTGCATTGAAGATGTCGTACCCATAGCAACGATTAAAACATTCCCAAACCAGAAACCGTGGATTGATGGTAGCATTCGCATGAAACAAAGCGCAAACCACTGCTTTTAACCAGGGCAAGGTGACCTGAAACATGACAGAATACAAACAGTGTAGCTATTCCCTCCACAAGGCAATCAAACAAGCTAAGCGTCAGTATAGAAACAAAGTAGAGTCGCAATTCAACAGCTCAGACACGAGGTATGTGGCAGGGTCGACAGTCAATCACGGATTACAAAAAGAGAACCAGCCCCGTCGCGGACCAGGATGTCTTGCTCCCAGACAGACTAAATAACTTTTTTGCCCTCTTTGAGGACAATAAAGTGCCACTGACACGGCCCGCTACCAAAACCTGCGTACTATCCTTCACTGCAGCCGATGTGAGTAAAACATTTGACCCCAAGCATACTTCCAAAGTTTTGGCAAAATGGCTTAAGGACAACAAGGTATTTGAGTGGCCATCACAAAGCCCTGACCTCAATCCAATAGATAATTTGTGGGCAGAACTGGGAAAAGTGTGTGCAAGCAAGGAAGCCTACAAACCTAACTCAGTTACACCCGCTCTGTCAGGAGGAATGGGCCAAAAACCTATTGTGGGAAGCTTGTGGAAGGCTACCTGAAATGTTTGACCCAAGTTAAACAATTGAAACAATTTAAAGGCAATGCTACCAAATACGAATTGAGTGTATGTAAAGAAATATTATCTGAAAAATAATAATTCTCTTTACTGTTATTCTGACATTTCACATTCTTAAAATAAAGTGGTGATCCTAACTGACCTAAGACAGGGACTTTTTACTAGGATTAAATGTCAGGAATTGTGAAAAACTGATTGCACAGGGCGGGGTCGAGACCCAGGGTCTCGAGCTTGATGTGGGGGTGTATTTGTATTTGGCTATGTAAACTTACGACTTCAACTGTATATGCTCTAAAATGACACCGTGGGCTGTGGTCAAAAGTGCACTATATGGGATAAGGGTGCCATTTGGGACGTATTTTGCTTGCCATGCTAATGCCCACTCTCTCAGGTGACCGTGGCTAGCATTTTAGTCACACCACCACTCACTCAAACTCAAATCAAATAAAAAATTCAAAGTGCATTTAGAATTACAACACACTTTGCATTAAAGCAATAATAGAAGAACATAGAAAGCAAAAATATAAATTATTAAAATCCGGCTCAAGAGGTGTGTTTTTAATAGTGATTTAAAAACCTCAATGGTGTTTGCCCCTCTTACCTGACAGGGCAAACTGTTCCACAACTTATGTGTTTTAATAGAGAATGTTCCGCCCCCGCCTTGGTTCTGCATCTAGGAACCGGGAGCGGAGCTCCCTCACTGGATTGTAAGGAACAAGCATGTCTGTCAGATAAGAAGGGGCATGCAGTAACTTAAAAGTTAGGAGTAAGATCCTTAAAATCGAAAATCAGACTGATGCGTCACAGAGTAACTGGAGTGATGTGAATTCTCTTCAATTATAATCACAGCCGTATATATTCCCCCCCAAGCAGACACATCGATGGCCCTGAACTAACTTTATTTGACTCTATGCAATCTGGAAACCACATATCCTGAGGCTGCATTCGTTGTAGCTGGGGATTTTAACAAGGCTAATCTGAAAATAAGACTCCCTAAACTGTATCAGTATATCTATTGTGCTACCAGAGCTGGTAAAACCCTGGATCATTGCTATTATAACTTCCGCGACGCATATAAGGCCCTCCCCCGCCTCCTTTCGGAAAAGCTGACCACGACTCCATTTTGTTGCTTCCAGCCTATAGACAGAAACTAAAACAAGAAGCTCCCGCGCTCAGGTCTGTTCAATGCTGGTCCGACCAATCTGATTCCACGCTTCAAGACTGCTTCGATCACGTGGATTGGGATATGTTCCGCATTACGTCAAACAACAACATTGATGAATACGCTGATTCGGTGAGCGAGTTCATTAGAAAGTGCATTGAAGATGTCGTACCCATAGCAACGATTAAAACATTCCCAAACCAGAAACCGTGGATTGATGGTAGCATTCGCATGAAACAAAGCGCAAACCACTGCTTTTAACCAGGGCAAGGTGACCTGAAACATGACAGAATACAAACAGTGTAGCTATTCCCTCCACAAGGCAATCAAACAAGCTAAGCGTCAGTATAGAAACAAAGTAGAGTCGCAATTCAACAGCTCAGACACGAGGTATGTGGCAGGGTCGACAGTCAATCACGGATTACAAAAAGAGAACCAGCCCCGTCGCGGACCAGGATGTCTTGCTCCCAGACAGACTAAATAACTTTTTTGCCCTCTTTGAGGACAATAAAGTGCCACTGACACGGCCCGCTACCAAAACCTGCGTACTATCCTTCACTGCAGCCGATGTGAGTAAAACATTTAAACGTGTTAACCCTCACAAGGCTGCAGGCCCAGACGGTATCCCCAGCCGCTTCCCCAGAGCATGCGCAGACCAGCTGGCTGGTGTGTTTTACGGACATATTCAATCAATCCTTATCCCAGTCTGTTGTTCCCACATGCTTCAAGAGGGCCACCATTGTCCCTGTTCCCAAGAAAGCTAAGGTAACTGGGCTAAACGACTACCGCCTCGTAGCACTCACTTCCGTCATCATGAAGTGCTTTGAGAGACAAGTCAAGGACCATATCACCTCCACCCTACCTGACACCCTAGACCCACTCCAATTTGCTTACCGCCCAAATAGGTCCACAGACAACACAATCACAACCACACTGCCCTAACCCATCTGGACAAGAGGAATACCTATGTGAGAATGCTGTTCATAGACTACAGCTCAGCATTTAACACCATACTACCCCCCAAACTCGTCATCAAGCTCGAGATCCTGGGTCTCGACCCCGCCCTGTGCAACTGGGTACTGGACTTCCTGACGGGCCACCCCCAGGTGGTGAGGGTAGGTAACAAAATCTCCACCCCGCCGATCCTCAAAACTGGGGCCCCACAAGGGTGCGTTCTGAGCCCTCTCCTGTACTCCTTGTTCACCCACGACTGAGTGGCCATGCACGCCTCCAACTCAATCATCAAGTTTGCAGAAGACACTACAGTGGCTTGATTACCAACAACGACGAGACGGCCTACAGGGAGGAGGTGAGGGCCCTCGGAGTGTCGTGTCAGGAAAATAACCTCACACTCAACGTCAACAAAACAAAGGAGATGATTGTGGACTTCAGGAAGCATCAGAGGGAGCACCCCCCTATCCATATCGACGGGACAGTAGTGGAGAGGGTAGTAAGTTTTAAGTACACATCACAGACAAACTGAATTGGTCTACCCACACAGACAGCGTCGTGAAGAAGGCGCAGCAGCGCCTCTTCAACCTCAGGATGCAGAAGAAATTCGGCTTGTCACCAAAAGCACTCACAAACTTCTACAGATGCACAATCGAGAGCATCCTGTCGGGCTGTATCACCGCCTGGTACGGCAACTGCTCTGCCCACAACCGTAAGGCTCTCCAGAGGGTAGTGAGGTCTGCACAACGCATCCCTGGGGGCAAACTACCTGCCCTCCAGGACACCTACACCACCAGATGTCACAGGAAGGCCATAAAGATCATCAAGGACATCAACCACCCGAGCCACTGCCTGTTCACCCTGCTATCATCCAGAAGGCGAGGTCAGTACAGGTGCATCAAAGCAGGGACCGAAAGACTGAAAAACAGCTTCTATCTCAAGGTCATCAGACTGTTAAACAGCCACCACTAACATTGAGTGGCTGCTGCCAACACACTGACTCAACTCCAGCGACTTTAATTGATGGAAATTGATGTAAAAATATATCACTAGCCACTTTAAGCAATGCTACTTAATATAATGTTTACATACCCTACATTACTCATCTCATCTGTTCATGTATATACTGTACTCTATCATCTACTGCATCTTTATGTAATACATGTATCACTAGCCACTTTAAACTATGCCACTTTGTTTACATACCCTAGATTACTCATCTCATATGTATATCCTGTACTCGATACCATCTACTGCATCTTGCCTATGCCGTTCTGTACCATCACTCATTCATATATCTTTATCTACATATTCTTTATCCCCTTACACTTGTGTCTATAAGGTAGTAGTTTTGGAATTGTTAGGTTAGATTGCTCGTTGGTTATTACTGCATTGTCGGAACTAGAAGCACAAGCATTTCGCTACACTCGCATTAACATCTGCTAACCATGTGTATGTGACCAATAAAATTTGATTTGATTTCTCTAGTATCTAAGAAAGGAAACGGAGATTTGAGATTGGCCTATTGTTTTTTCTTTTTTAGGCCTATAATATTGTTTTTTTAAGAGGTCTAATTACAGCGTATTTAAGAGATTCAGGGACTATTCCAGTTTGGAAAGATGTGTTTACAATTATTAGTGGGAGAAGTTATTTGACGAGCTTTGTGGGTATAGGGTCAAGTTGGCAGGTGGAAGGCTTGGAGTGCATAATGAGTTCAACCAAGTCAGGGGTGTTAAACGATCCAGAATAGCTGTGATCTCCTCATACTCCTGTAGGGTTTGTGGCATATCAGATGACTTCATTGAGATTTTAACTCTAATTGTAGTAATTTTCTCATTTAAAAAAATCATAAAATCTCTTACAGGTGAGGCTAGAAAATGCTCAGGCAGGCTGGGGCCTGCTTCTATGTGGGACTTGCTACAGTGCTGAAGAGAAATCTAATCTTTTTTCTATCATTATTAATTTAGGAGCAGGACTCATGCGCAGACCCTAAGGCTTGCTTGTAATTTGTGATGCTGTCTGTCGTGCCATGCCAGCCAGCATACTTCAAGCTTGGAGGAATGCTATTGTGTATTAATGCTAGAATCTATAAATTCCTCCCAGAAATTATAAAGGCGGCTAAAATGAATTCCAGGTTCAGCTCTAGGGCGGACTATCAATTAAATTTAAAAAGTTCTATGTACATGGTTTGAGAGTACAGGATTTTGAGGAGAGACTGATACATTTAAAATATCAATACCATAGGATAGGGCTAGATCTAGCGTATGGCTATGGCAGCGGGTGGGCACAATACATTCTGAGCAAAGACAAAATACTCTATAAGAGAGGAAAATGCTATTCCCAGGGCATCACTGTTATTGTCCACATGTACATTAAAATCACCTATAATTACTATTTTGTCATAAGATTACAAGGCTTGATAAGAATTCAGCAAATTCTGGCAAAAACATAGTATAAGGACCAGGTGGCCTGTAAAATTCAAGTAGTATTTTGCCTTAAGCATGGCATAGTTCAGAGTGAGTACCACAAAGCAGGAAAAGTCAGCAGCAGCAATAGGTTTTAAACAGAGTCTGGGCTCTTGAATGAAGGTTATCCCACTACCTCTTCCTGATTAATTAGATTTCCCATTGGAGATGCCTCATTTAGAGCCACATACTCATCAGGTCTCAGATAAACTCATAATATCCGTCTTTAAAAAAAACTTTAACTAGGCAAGTAAGTTAAGAACAAACTCTTATTTACAATGACATCCTACACCAGCCAAACCTGGACGACACTGGGCCAATTGTGCAGCTCCCTATGGGACTCCCAATCACAGCTGGTTGTGATACAGCTTGTTTTGTAACCAGAGTGTATGTAGTGACGCCTCTAGCACTGAGATGTTGTGCCGTAGACCGCTGCGCCACTCGAGAGCCTGTTAGCAATAAGATCATTTACAGTTTAAGTGCAGGTTTAGGACTGAGAGCTCTAATAGGCCAAGTCTGATAAATTGTTTAGTGCCTGTAGCTGAGATGTGATGAGTCTGTATCATAATAAGATTACTCACATTTGATCCAGGCTGTTTTTGTTGTCTTTGAAGTCTTTGTAGTCTGGGTCTGGGGTATACAGGTTGGATGGAATGAATCAAATCGTATTGTCACGTGCCGAATACAACAGGTGTAGACCTTACCTTGAAATGCTTACTTACAACAATACAGTTAAGAAAATAAGTGTTAAGAAATTATTTACAAAATCAACTAAAGTAAAACTGTTTTTAAAGAAACAATAAAATAACAATAATGAGGCTATATACAGGGGGCACTGGTACCGAGTCAATGTGCGGGGGTACAAGTTAGTCGAGGTAACTGAGGTAATAAGTACATGTACTGTAGGTAGGGGTAAAGTGATAGATAATAATAATAATAAGCAGTGAGTTGCAGCAGTGTAAAACAAAAGTGTGTGTGGGGGGGGGGGGGTCAATGCAAATAGTCCAGTTAGCAATTTGATTAATTGATCAGCATTCTTATGGCTTGGGGTTAGAAGCTGTTAAGGAGTGTTTTGGACCGATACTTAGCAGAGAGAACAGTCACTTGGGTGGCTGGAGTCTTTGACAATTTTTGGGGCCTTCCTCTGACACCGCCTCGTGTATATATGTTCTGGATGGCAGGAAGCTTGGTCCCAGTGATGTACTGGGCCGTATACAGTACCCTCTGCAGCGGCTTATGGTCGGATCAAGTCCGAGTGCTTCTTGAAGCCTCCAGATGGGCAGCCGTGGTCATGAGAAGATCCGGAAGCTAGATGCTCAGCGGAGGCGGTGGTCGGAGGTGGTGGTCAGGTCAGCACGTGCAAGGGCAAGCAGGCAGCTCGATGTCATCAGGGTATATCTGACATCTGCAGATTCTTTATTGGGACTCTATGAAGTTTGAGCTCCCCACAGAATACAGCCCACTCCTTACTTCAGAAGTATCCTCCTGAGTAATGGAAAAGTTGTCCCAATGCCAACTCTGCATGTATATCCTCATCAGAATGTGTAATTCTAATCCTCTAGCTAATGAGAAATAAAAGGTTGACATGAAAATGATTACATATGTACAGAATTTACATGATTCTCTGCCTAGGCTGCCATGGCAACTATAGAACCTATAGAATGACTAGCCGTGCTCTGAAGGGAAAGGGACAGATCCTATCACAACAGTATTTCAAGGACAAAGCCTCCTTCATTGAAATTATGTGGAAACAATGTTTATTCAATCAGTATCTGCCCAGTGGGAGGTCTCTTCTCAGTAAGCTGGGAAGTTAGAGGCCAACTACTGTTTTGTCTTAAACCTTGTTGTTTTGTTGTTGCTCTGATGAATGATAACAGTGATGCATATTTAGGACCCTGCTGTTTGAATGTTAATGACGAGACAGAGGCATTGATGCGAGTAACCAGTCTTGTTCAGCACATCACAATACGTCCGGGTATCTCAAGCACACCGGTAAAACACATGAGTTGCAGTAATGAACATGAGCATCACTGTGCCATCTTACACCTATAACACCTACCCCCTGAGAACTACTGTCAGCGTCGTGTGTGTATAGGTGGCAGGGAAGTCAGGTGCAGGAGAGTCAAAATGGAGTGTAAATGGAGTCTTTTAATAATTGACCACGTAACATGCTCCATAACACAAAAATGTACAGACAAAAACAAGCATGGGTACGAGGAACCCACGCGCACCTATACAACCTAAAACTGCACTGACAATAAAACAATCTCTGACAAAGACATGAGGGGAAACAGAGGGTTACATACACAACAGGTAATGAGTGGGATTGAAAACAGGTGTGTGGGAAAACAAGACAAAACCAATGGAAAATGAAAAATCGATCAATCATGGCTAGAAGACCGGTGATGTCGACTGCCGAGCACCGCCCGAACAAGGAGAGGCAACGACTTCGGCAGAAGTCGTGACAGTACCCCCCCCCCCCCCCCCCCCCCCCCCCCTGACGCGCGGCTCCAGCAGCGTGTCGACACCGGCCTCGGGGGACAACACGGAGGGCGAGGTGCAGGGCGATCCGGATGGAGACGGTGGAATTCTGATAACATGGAAGGATCTAACACGTCCTCCACCGGAACCCAGCATCTCTCCTCCGGCCCGTACCCCTCCCAGTCCACGAGGTACTGAAGGTCCCTCACCCGACGTCTCGATACGGTAATTAGTGGGCAGGCCCCACAAACCACGGACCCAGCTTCCGGCAGAGCAGGCGCAGGGGCAGGTTTCGGGTTGAGAGCCAGACCCTGTCCCCTGGTGCGAACACCGGGGCCTCACTGCGGCGACGGACTGCACCAATTTTCTGGCGCCTTATGGCGTGCTGAAGGTGGACGTGGGCTGCATCCCAGTTTTCCTCAGCGCGCCAAAACCAATTGTCCACCGCAGGAGCCTCAGTCTGGCTCTGATGCCACGGAGCCAGAACCGGCTGATACCCTAATACACATTGAAAAGGAGTAAGGTTAGTGGAGGAGTGACGTAGCGAGTTCTGGGCCATCTCTGCCCAGGGCACGAACTTCGCCCACTCCCCCGGCCGATCCCGGCAATAAGACCGCAGAAACCTACCCACATCCTGGTTAACTCTCTCCACCTGCTCATTACTCTCGGGTGAAAACCTGAGGTAAGACTTGCCGAGATCCCCAGACGTTCCATGAACGCCTTCCAGACCTTTGATGTGAACTGGGAACCCCGATCACACACTATATACTCAGGCACCCCATAGTGCCGGAAAACGTGTGTAAACAGGGCCTTTGCAGTTTGTAAGAACGTAGGGAGACCGGGCAAAGGAAGGAGACGACAGGACTTCGAAAACTGATCCACAACGACCAGTATCGTTGTGTAACCTTGTGAAGGTGGAAGATCAGTCAAAAAATCCACCGACAGATGCAACCACAGCCGTTGAGGAACGGGTAGAGGTTGTAGCTTACCTCTGGGCAGGTGTCTAGGAGCCTTGCACTGGGCGCGCACCGAGCTGGAGGAAACATTAATCCTCACGTCCTTAGCTAAAGTGGGCCACCAGTACCTCCCATCAAGACAGCGTATTGTCCAACCTATCCCAGGATGACCAGAGGAGGGTGACAGGTGTGAGCCCAATAGATAAATTGGTCGCGGACAGCAGACGGAACGTACAGACGACCAGCTGGACACTCGGGGAGAGGGTTCTGCACGTGACGCCCGCTCAATGTCCGCGTCCAGCTCCCACACTACTGGCGCCACCAAACACGAAGCTGGGGGTATGGGAGTGGGATCCATGGACCGCTCCTCTGTGTCATACAGCTGAGACAATGCGTCTGCCTTAACGTTCTGGGAACCTGGTCTGTAAGAGAGTAAACACAAAACGAGTGAAAAACATGGCCCACCTTGCCTGGCAAGGATTCAGTCTCTTCGCCCACCGGATGTACTCCAGATTGAGGTGGTCAGTCCAGATGAGAAAAGGGTGTATAGCCCCCTCAAGCCAATGCCTCCACGCCTTCAAGGCTTTTACGACAGCTAACATCTCCCGGTCCCCCACATCATAGTTTCGCTCCGCCGGGCTGAGCTTCTTCGAAAAGAAAGCACAGGGGCGAAGCTTCAGTGGCGTACCCGAACGCTGAGAGAGCACTGCTCCTATCCCAGCTTTGGATGCGTCCACCTCCACTATGAATGGCAAAGAGGGATCCGGATGAGCCAACACAGGCACCGAGGTAAACAGAGTCTTCAGGTGTCCAAAAGCCCTGTTCGCCTCAGCCGACCACTGCAAGCGCACCAGGCCCCCCTTTAGCAGTGAGGTAATGGGAGCAGCCACCTGACCAAAACCCTGGATAAACCTCTGGTAGTAATTGGCAAACCCTAAGAAATGTTGCACCTCCTTTACAGTGGTTGGAGTCGGCCAATTACGCACGGCTGCAATGCGGTCGCTCTCCATATCCACTCCTGAGGTGGAAATCCGATGCCCTAGGAAGTAGATGGATTGTTGGAAGAACAGGCATTTCTCAGCCTTGACATATAGATCATGCTCCAACAGGCAACCAATCTATCGCACAATCCCTCCGTCGATGGGGTGGTAATTGAGTCACCTACTTTTTTACAGAAGGCGAGAGCCAAATCGGCATATTCGGGGAAAGGCATATCCACAGAAACAATAGCGATCCCTAAACTATGAGCTAAACTTTTATTAATGAAATTCCCAGCCACGCCTGAATCTACTAGCGCCTTATACTGGGAATGCAGGGAAAAATCAGGAAAAGAGACAGAGACAAACATTGCAACAGAGGGCTCTGGATGAGAATGGTGCCTACTCACCTGGGGTGATGCCAGAGTGCCCTGCCTTCTCTATTCCCAGAGGAACCAACCCGGCACCGACCAGCAGTGTGAGCGGGAACCCCCTCCAGTCTCCCTGTGCACCATCCCTCCCAATTCCATAGGTTCGGGAGAGAGGGTGCGGGAGGATGGAACAACCAGAACCCGATCTAGACGTCCACGAGTAGCCAGCATGTTGTCCAGCCTGATGGACATGTCCACCAGCTGGTCAAAGGTGAGGGTGGTGTCTCTATATGCCAGCTCCCGACGGACGTCCTCGCGTAGACTACAATGGTAATGGTCGATCAGGGCCCTGTCGCTCCATCCAGCGCCGGCAGCCAGGGTCCTAAACTCCAGAGCAAACTCCTGTGTACTCCCTGTCTCCTGCCTCAAAAGGGTCCAACGCCGCATCCTCCTCTCTACACACAGCGCTGGCCCACTCCAGGGCTTTCCCGGTGAGGCATGAGACGAGGGCACAACACTTCTCACTGGTGGTACTGGGGAGACCGTGGCCAGATACAAGTTCAGCTTAAGAAGGATGTGGTTTTATTGGTCTTGTGAATCCTGAGCCATCTGTGTGTTGATCTAGTATTAGCTGCATCTCAAGGGTTTGTTTCTTTTGCTGCCCATTCACATTTGACATATTCCACTAATATATTGCAAACAAGAGGATCCAATCGCATTTGATTACTTCCTCACTGAGCTTGAACAGCCTCTCCCTTTTCTCGTCATCAGAGTTTCAGAGCAGGAAGGGGAGGACCATCCTCAGTGAATTTCAGATTTTTTTTTATTTTGAAACATTTAAAAAGTTATCATTTTTAGATAAACTATACCAATTACAGTCATGTCACCAAATTATTTATTAAAGCACACTATTTTGCAAAGAAGGTCTAAAGTAGCCTCAATAGCACTCTGTAGGGTAGCACCAAGGTGTAGCCGGAGGACAGCTAGCTTCCGTCCTCCTTTGAGTACATTGACTTCAATACAAAACCTAGGAGGCTCATGGTTCTCACCTCCTTCCATAGACTTACACAGTAATTATGACAACTTCCGGAGGACGTCCTCCCACCTATCAGAGCTCTTGCAGCATGAACTGACATGGTTCAAAGAATAATTCATGTAGTGCTGAAAGCTTAAGCTACAGCTAGCTAGTACTGCAGTGCATAAAATGTGGTGAATAGTAGAAAATAGTTGAACAGTTTTGAACAAATGCATTTTTTCCTAAATGAAGGAGAAACAGGAGAGAAATAGAGTAATTTTTTCCACTTTCAGTTTCACTTACTTAGCTAGAAAATGCAGCTAGCTAGTTACGCCTACTGAAACACCCTGCTCAAACAGAGGGCTGCTATGTTAGCTAGCTGGCTATGACTATCCAACACAACACTGGAACTCTTCTAAGTTAAGGTAAGCTTTTGGTTTTACAAATGTATTGCCACTGGAGCACGCCGGTGTAACTGCTTACTGACTGTACACTGTAATGTTACTGCATGATTGTAGCAGGTTTACTAACACGTTAGTTCTATTAGCTATGTCATTACTTTAGCTAATATGTTGACAACGATGTAGGCTGTGTGTTGCGGTTTGGCTTGGAAAGGTTTATTCGCCTGTTCACATATGTATTCATTCTGCCGATTCTGTTAAATGTTTCTTAAACAGAAGCAAACTGAACAAAACGGGGATAAACGTACCTGAATTTGTCAAATAGAATCTATTGTTTGCAACTGTTGGACTAATGATTACACCCAATACCAGCTAGATACAGGCAATAGTGTGTAAGACGGTATTGATTGTCAGTGTCTGTCCATGTGTCACTGTCTGACAACCAACAAATTTGTCTCTTGACCTGTGTGCACCTACTTGTAAACTTTCATTCATATCATGAGGTTGCTACAACCTAGCCTGAGTATAGGGAAAATTTGAGTATCATGTAGAAGCCTAAACCTATCACTATTTCTTTTAACTGGATGAATGGAATATGAGTGACAGTCATCCAATATGCTGTAATAGAAATAAGGTGATGATCATGAAAAAAAATTGGCACTGAAACTGCACTGACCACCATTGCTTTCCAGGTGCTCCAGTGGTTGTGTCTTTCCCACATTTCTACCTGGGCGAAGAAAAGTACACTAACGCCATTGAAGGACTGAGTCCTGTGAGAGAGCACCACCAGACCTACCTGGACCTGAACCCGGTACACTACCCTCTAGTGTTCACTTCTCTGGGGGTCTGCCCTAGAGTAGAATAGATAATCGACTTTAAAATGCATTGTTGCACCACCTAGTGTTACAATTGTGGAATAGAGAATTGCACCAACTGTAAAACATTAAATAGTGTTCCCAACCTACCAGCCTATATTTATTCATGTTTAACCTAGACCTAGACTTTACAGAGGGTATTTTAGGTCCATCCTCCTTCAGTACATGATTTATCATGTATCTAGTACATTGAGCATAACACCTGCAGTTCACATGGCTCATCAAAAGTGTGTGTGTTTTTCTACACTTCCAGACCACTGGTGTTCCTATCCGTGCCAGTAAGAAGGCTCAGATCAATATCCTCATCAACAGAATCTCTGGCTTCCCGTGAGATATCACAAATCCGCAATCACAACCCAAGTTCAAATAGCTAAAGGCTTTTATAATCTTTGTTTCTATATGATTTCCTTCCATTGTTTAATGATTTACATCTCACAACCACCAATTATTTCTATATTATTTCCTTTCTTTGTTGAATGATTTTCTTACAATCTCTTCTCCTTCACAGGAAAACTAAATCCCTGAATGAGACTATCTTCCCTGTCATGTTTATCAATGAGGTAAGATCACATCGACTACACAAAAAAATACAACTTTGGGAGAATATAACATTTAAATAAAAAAAATAATGTTTTATCTGAGCACTGAACGCAAATTTGCAATGACAACTGTCCTTTTTGATTGTACTGTATCCCTTTACAGGGTGCTGTGCTGTAAGTGACACCCCCAGATGTTTTGAGAATGACACAAATATTAATTTTCACAAAGTCGGCTGCATTTAGATTTAGTCTTTAGATATTTTTGTCAGATGTTACTATGGAACACTGAAGTATAATTTACAAGCATTTCATAAGTGTTATTCTGCCCTTGAGTTGCGTTCCCATGCAAAACTAGACAGATAGCTAACAACTGAGTCTTCAATAAAACTCCCAAGGCGTGACTTTTCTTGAATGCATATATTGAAAACGTTTATGTTGTGAAACTGCAAAATACAGAAAATAATATACTTTAGTATTCAATTCACACCGACATACTGTAGCTGTACATTAAACATTTGAAGTTGCATAAATACAAAGCACGCGCTAAGGTACCATGCATCTGGCATGATGCCAAACCATATAGCTAATTGTTAACCATATGGTAATTGGCTCCTTTCATTACTCTAATAATGTATAACCATCTATGTAGAATAACAAAGCATATTACACTAGAAACAGTAACAAAACAGTATTGTATATTTTACAATTCGTTTGCATGACGCATGAGCAAAGTAATACAGCTAACGACATACATTAAAGGCATTGCAATTTGTGAGTAAATGCAACCAACATTGATATGTAAGCAACTCTATCAATAACAAGATTATCATCATTAGCTAAATGCTTGAATCGAACTTACAAACAAATATGTTTCCAAGGCTGAAGCGTGACAAGAAATAACTACATTGAAAGACCTGCACCGTAGCGTTGTTTGTAGCTGCTTCTATGCGTGTAAAACAAATTCCACACTTCCTGTTTGCGTCGTCTTTCTAAGTACCAGAAAGCGCCACTAGGGGGCAAATAACACCATTGAACACAATGAAAATCCAATTTAACCATTGTAATAAAATAATCTGTTACCTTCTAACAGGATGGCAGCACAAGTGTCAAAGGCTTTTATTGACAATTACATGAAGTTGATGCAAAGAGTCAATATTTGCAGCGTTGACCCTTCTTTTTCAAGACTTCTGCAATCCGCCCTGGCATGCTATCAATTAACTTCTGGGCCACATCCTGACTGATGGCAGCCCATTCTTGCATAATCATTGCTTGGAGTTTGTCAGAATTTGTGGGTTTTTGTTTGTCCACGTGCCTCTTGAGGCTGGACCACAAGTTCTCAATGGGATTAAGGTCTGGGGAGTTTCCTGAGTTTCCTGACCATGGACCATGTTTTGTTCCCCGAAGCACTTAGTTATCACTTTTGCCTTATGGCAAGGTGCTCCATCATGCTGGAAAAGGCATTGTTTGTCACCAAATTGTTCCTGGATGTTTGGGAGAAGTTGCTCTCAGAGGATGTGTTGGTACCATTCTTTATTCATGGCTGTGTTCTTAGGCAAAATTGTGAGTGAGCCCACTCCCTTGGCTGAGAAATAACCCCACACATGAATGGTCTCAGGATGCTTTACTATTGGCATGACACAGGACTGATGGTAGCGCTCACCTTGTCTTCTCCGGGCAAGCTTTTTTCCAGATGCCTCAAACAATCCGAAAGGGAATTCATCAGAGAAAATGACTTTACCTCAGTCCTCAGCAGTCCAATCCCTGTACCTTTTGCAGAATATCAGTCGGTCCCTGATGTTTTTCCTGGAGAGAAGTGGCCTCTTTTGCTGCCCTTCTTGACACCAGGCCATCCTCCAAAAGTCATTGTCTCACTTTGCGTGCAGATGAACTCACACCTGCTTGCTGCCATTCCTGAGCAAGCTCTGTACTGATGGTGCCCCGATCCCACAGCTGAATCAACTTTAGGAGACGGTCCTGGTGCTTTCTGGACTTTCTTGGGTGCCCTGAAGCCTTCTTCACAACAATTGAACCGCTCTCCTTGAAGTTCTTGATGATCCGATAAATGGTTGATTTAGGTTCAATCTTACTGGCAGCAATATCCTTCCCTGTGAAGCCCTTTTATCGTCAACACTCACACCTGTGTTAACGAGAGAATCACTGACATGATGTCAGCTGGTCCTTTTGTGGCAGGGCTGAAATGCAGTGGAAATATTTGGGGGGGATTCAATTCATTTGTATGGCAAAGAGGAACTTTGCAATTAATTGCAATTCATCTGATCACTCTTCATGACATTCTGGAGTATATGCAAATTGCTATCATACAAACTGAGGCAGCAGACTTTGTGAAAATTAATATTTGTGTCTTTCTCAAAACTTTTGGCCACGACTGTACATTGTCAGTGAGTTTACAGTGTCTACTCTCTGTGCTGATATATTCTGCACCTTCTTTACCCCCTTCTTCAGACGGTGGTGATAGACGACACGTCGGCTGCGAAGCTCCAAAAGCTGTTGCTGATGGTGACGTTGGTGTCCAACTTTCCTCTCATCATTGTTGGTCTGGGGGTCTTGCTGCTGCTGGTGTTCATCTGCCTCATCGTCTGTGAACGCAAACTGAAGGTACCACTGACCTGTGTGTCTGTGGGAGTGTTGAGGGCTTAGCCGAGGGAGATGTGCAGTAAGGTAGAAGCAGAACAACATGTATTTTAATCAATATACTATAGTTAGGGCCCAGAGTTTTTCCTGGTCAAGTCACATGGTCAAGAATAAGTCCTGGGCTCGGTTGGATAAAACATATTAAGTGTTTCCCTTAAGTGATATTTTCCCCTTACTTAAGGGAATTGTTTAAGGGTGTTGCATAGAGCACCTCAATCGGTTTGAACCGTCATCCAACTTGGAATTACAAGTCAGAAACTCTGGCATCTTTCTAAAGCTCTGACATTCTGACCTGAAGGTCACTGAAGTTATGATTTTACCTTTTTGTTTTTACAAGTTTCCAGTTGTCTTAAAACGCCCATTAACAAAATGCTAAATTACTAACATGTTTGTGTAACTAATCATTTTCTTAACTATGATGCCACCATGATTCAGTAAATGTCTTAACCAGTGCATCTTAAACCATTGTAAGAGTACACTGTATGCATGTGCTTCCATTATGTTTCTGTTCAGAATAAATGTAAACATATTGTTTTTGGCGAAGCTCTCTATTCAGCTCCTGTAAATCCTAATAATCCTACGTAATTCTTCCCTTTATCATTAAGATATATGGGTTATTCTTGATTCTTTATGTCATTGCCTTCCTACATGTATAATTAGCATGATAGTTTTCTCATAATCCTCTCTTATGTTTGAGCTAGTGAACAGTATTTACTGTACATTGTCATTGATAAAAATTATACACTATTTTGAATAACATACAGTGGGGCAAAAAGTATTTAGTCAGCCACCAATTGTGCAAGTTCTCCCACTTAAAAAGATGAGAGAGGCCTGTAATTTTCATCACGGGTACACTTCAACTATGACAGACAAAATGAGAAAAAAAATCCAGAAAATCACATTGTAGGATTTTTTATGAATTTATTTGCAAATTATGGTGGAAAATAAGTATTTGGTCAATAACAAACGTTTATCTCAATACTTTGTTGTATACCCTATGTTGGCAATGACAGAGGTCAAATGTTTTCTGTAAGTCTTCACAAGGTTTTCACACACTGTTGCTGAGTGTACACTATTCACCTTACAGTGAAATGCTTACTTATAGACTCTAACCAATAGTGCAAAAAAGGTATTAGGTGAACAATAGGTAGGTAAAGAAATAAAACAATACAGGCTATATACAATAGCGAGGCTATAAAAGTAGCGAGGCTACATACAGACACGAGTTGGTCAGGCTGATTTGAGGAAGTATGTACATGTAGATATGGTTAAAGTGACTATGTATATATGATGAACAGAGAGTAGCAGTAGCGTAAAATAGGGGTTGGCGGGTGGTGGGTGGGACACAATGCAGATATCCCGGTTAGCCACTGTGCGGGAGCACTAGTTGGTCGGTCCAATTGAGGTAGTATGTACATGAATGTATAGTTAAAGTAACTATGCATATATGATAAACAGAGAGTAGCAGCAGCGTAAAAAAGAGGGGTTGGGGGGCACACAATGCAAATAGTCCAGGTAGCCATTTGATTACCTGTTCAGGAGTCTTATGGCTTGGGGGTGAAAACTGTTGAGAAGCCTTTTTGTCCTAGACTTGGCACTCCGGTGCCGCTTGCCATGCAGTAGTAGACAGATCAGTCTATGACTGGGGTGGCTGGGGTCTTTGACAATTTTAGGGTCTTCTCTGATACCGCCAGGTGTAGAGGTCCTGGATGGCAGGCAGCTTAGCCACAGTGATGTCAGAGGCCGAGCAGTTGCCGTACCAGGCAGTGATGCAACCAGTCGGGATGCTCTCAATGTTGCAGCTGTAGAACCTTTTGAGGATCTCAGGACCCATGACAAATCTTTTTAGTTTCTTGTAGGGGGAATAGGCTTAGTCGTGCCCTCTTCACGACTGTCTTGGTGTGTTTGGACCATTCTAGTTGGTTGTTGATGTGGACACCAAGGAACTTGAAGCTCTCAACCTGCTCCACTACAGCCTTGTCGATGAGAATGGGGGTGTGCTCAGTGCTCCTTTTCCTGTAGTCCACAATAATCTCCTTAGTCTTGGTTACGTTGAGGGATAGGTTGTTATTCTGGCACCATCCGGCCAGGTCTCTGACTTTTTACCTATAGGCTGTCTCGTCGTTGTTGGTGATCAGGCCTACCACTGTCGGTGAACTTAATGATGGTGTTGGAGTCGTGCCTGGCCATGCAAGGAGTTAAGGAGAGGACTGAGCATGCACCCCTGAACGGCCCCCTTGTTGAGGATCAGCATGGCAGATGTATTGTTACTTACCCTTACCAAATGAGAGCAGCCTGTCAGGAAGTCCAGGATCCAGTTGCAGAGGGAGGTGTTTAGTCCCAGGGTCATTAGCTTAGTGATGAGCTTTGAGGGCACTATGATGTTGAATAATGAGCTGTAGTTAATGAATAGCATTCTCACCTAGGTGTTCCTTTTGTCCAAGTGGGAAAGAGCAGTGTGGAGTGCAATAGAGATTGTGGATCTAGGGCGGCAGGCAAATTGGAGTGGGTCTAGGGTTTCTGGGATAATGGTGTTGATGTGAGCTATGACCAGCCTTTCAAAGCACTTCATGGCTGCAGATGTGATTGCTACTAGGCAGGTTACCGTAGTGTTCTTGGGCACAGGGACTATGGTGGTCTGCTTGAAACATGTTGGTATTACAGACTCAGTCAGGGTTGAAAATGTCAGTGAAGACACTTGTCAGTTGGCCAGCGCAAGCTAGGAGTACTCGTCCTGGTAATCCGTCTGGCCTTGTGAATGTTGACCTATTTTCTTAAGTGTTACTTACATCGGCTATGGAGAGTGTGATCACACAGTCGTCCGGAACAGCTGATGCTCTCATGCATGCTTCAGTGTTGCTAGCCTCGAAGCGAGCATTGAAGTAATTTAGCTCATCTGGTAGGCTCGGGTCACAGGGCAGCTCATTGCTCTGCTTACCTTTGTAGTCTGTAATAGTTTGCAAGCCCTGTCACATCTGACGAGCGTCAGAGCCGATGTAGTACGATTCAATCTTAGTCCTGTATTGACACTTTGACTGTTTGATGGTTCGTCGGAGGGCATTGCAGGATTTCTTATAAGTGTTTTCGTTAGAGTCCCGGTCCTTGAAAGCGGCAGCTTTACCCTTTAGCTCAGTGCGGATGTTGCCTGTAATCCATGGCTTCTGGTTTGGGTATGTACGTATGGTCACTGTGGGGACGATGTCATCAATGCGCTTATTGATGAAACCAGAGACTGATGTGGTGTACTCCTCAATGCTATCGGAGGAATCCCGGAACATATTCCAGTCTGTGCTAGTAAAACAGTCCTGTACATTATCATCTGCGTCATCTGACCACTTCTTTATTGACACCCTGTGCTTCATGCTTTAGTTGTTGCTTGTAAGCAGGATTCGCGATAGAATTATGGTCAGATTTGCCAAATGGAGGGTGAGGGAGAGCTTTGTAGGAGTAAAGGTGGTCTAGAGCTTTTTTTCCTCTGGTTGCACATTTAACATGCTGATAGAAATTTGGTAAAATGGATTTAAGTTTCCCTGCTTTAAAGTCCCCGGCCACTAGAAGCGCCGCCTCTGGATGAGTGTTTTCCTGTTTGCTTATCGCCTTATACAGCTCATTGAGTGCGGTCTTAGTGCCAGCATCGGTTTGTGGTGGCAAATAGTGTGGTCTACAGCTTATCATGAGATACTCTACCTCAGGTGAGCAAAAACTCGAGACTTCCATAATTTTGTGCACCAGCTGTTGTTTACAAATATAAACAGACCCCTTGTCTTACCGGAGGCAGCTGTTCAATCTTGCCGATGCAGCGTAAAATCCGCCAGCTGTATCTTACACGCCAGCTGTATCTTACCGTAGTTCATCTATTTTGTTGTCCAATGATTGTACATTGCCTAATAGGACTGATGGTAGAGGCAGATTGCCCACTCGCCGTCGGATCCTTACAAGGCACCTCGACCTAAGTCCCCAATATGTCTGTGTCTTTCTCATGCGAATGACAGGGATTTGGTCCTTGTCGGATGTCTGAAGTAAATCCTTTGCATCTGACTCGTTAAAGAAAAAATATTTGTCCAGTATGAGGAGAGTAATCGCTGTCCTGATATCCAGAACCTATTTTGGGTGACAGAACAGTGACAGAAACATTATGTACAAAAGCTACAAATAACACCATTGGACAACAAATACTGTATCTGAAAGATTATGATCCTGAAAAGCTCTTTTGTCCAATGTCTTGCCACTAATATTGTACTCTGTTCCCTCCCTCCCTCCCTCCCTCCCTCCCTCCCTCCCTCCCTCCCTCCCTCCCTCCCTCTATTCTCTCTCTCCCTCCTTAAACTTTCTCCATCTATAGATGACAACAAAGGAGGACACATCTTATTCTCCTGTGAGCAACAAGGAGGGTGATGAAAAAAATGTCAGCACCTACATTGGCATGACTCCAATTATTGAAAAGTCTTGAGGAGGGAATGGGATGTTTTTGTTGTTGTTGAGATTCACAGATCTACAGTGTAAGAGTTGCTGTTCAGAGTTGAATTGTTGCCTTTCTGTGCCTCAAAGTTATAGTCTTTATCAATGTGACACAAGTTACACTTATTGTGATATCTCCCCATTTGTTTGTTTGTTTGGATCTCGTTTAACCCACAATGGAGGCTATTCTTCCAAGAGTTCCTGTAATATTGGTTGATAATACACGTGACCCTTTGACCTGCTGTTTCAGACATTCTCTAAAAGTTCAACTGTTTGATACCTGTTATTCACTTCTAATCTCATTGTAATATAATGTAAATAAAAATTCAATATCCTGTAACAAAAATATGCATCCTTCCTTCTGCCCCTGTTTGAATGAATGAAAACAGTATGGTGGAGGGCTAAGTAAAGCCATCGCTATATTGCATGATTAGAGATGGCAAGGGAAGGGAACATGTTTTTTGAATCCAGCTGATCACTATGGTCCAGTTTCCCAGACACAGATCAAGCCTAGTCCTTCTCAATGGATAATCTCCATCGAAACAGCTTTTTAGTCCAGGACCTGGCTTAATCTTTGTCTGGGAAACCAGCCCTACTCCATGTGTGTCCTAAAGGTGTATGTATACTCATTTAGGTACTATGCTAGGAACTATGCCCTTGTGCATCATGGGATGGATTCAAATGTAGTATAATTCTCTACCCATGAGTGTCAAAGAAGGTCAAGGAAGTGGTAAAATGCTCTATTGAGCAACGAAGGCTAAACAATTCATGCAATGAGGATGTCCTTTTTATGAATTTGGATTCATATTAACACTGCAGTTTAAATTTAAACATTCTAATTATTACATTTCTACAGCTTGTCACTTTTTTTAATGCACTGATTAAATTGATAGTTGGTTGGTTGAATAAATTGAAATATGTAAGGAACGAAAATGAAGTCTAACTATGTTTATAAAAATATGTTACAGAAAATATCTCTGTCCATACCTAATACATAGGTTACCTTCACTATGAACTTGTAAGTGGTGATATGGTTGCAAGTCAGTGTCACGTTGGTATGAATTAAGCACAAATTACGCCCTGCCGTGTAAAGGCACTGGGACGAAGACCAAACAAACACGTAAAGCAACACCGGGTAGAAACCCAAAACAAAAGAGCGAGGAGTATCTCAAATAACACATGCACACAATGATTAACACACTGGAACGAGACCAGTAATCTTCTGCGCAATCCAGAATGGCACGAAAGCCAAAACACACAGCACAGGTACTCACATGCACCAACGGACATAGTAACAATAATCGACACCACTATGGTGAACAAAGGGCACATACATACAAATACAATCAGTGGGAATAGGGGCCAGGTGTGCGCAATGAAAGTTCCAGAGGGATCCGTGACAGTGAGCATTTTTAAGTGGTATGTATATGACATTTGAAATTTAGGGCCAGGTTTCATTATGGGTGTAATGCTCCGGGTGTCGTGGGTGTGGAGTCAGACGCAGGAGACAGAGAGTGCAAGGCTGTGCTCTTTTAATGCACCAACGCACCACAGGGTGCTCACAATAATAACGGCCGCCAAACACGGGGAATGAGAAAGGTACAACTGAAATTTCACGACCAGGAACAAACACGTTCCTCTACATTAGAGCCGAAGGTTACAATCATTAATCCCGCACAACAACCAGGCAGGCCGGCTGTCTAATAAAGACAAACCAATCATTCACCAACGGGTGCTACCAATAAACATACAAGGAGGGGGAGGAAAGTCAATCAGTGGCAGCTAATAGGCCGGTGACGACGACCGCCGAGCGCCACCCGCTGGGAAGGGAAACCATCCTCGGTCGGACTCGTGACTGGGCCTACTTTTATCACGGTCACTGCGCTCAGACCGAGTGAGCTACGGTCAAGCGGGGCATCTCATTGAACTCGGCACAGCCTAGAGAGTATGGTAATGCCATTGCAGGCTCTGTGTGTCTTTAAGCCCCGCACCGTGTCACTCCATCCTTGCTGTCTGTGTGTGTGTGTGCGTGAGAGTTTTTTCTTTGACATCTGTTGGGAGAAATGACTGATATACAGTTCATGAGGGTTGCCTAATCACACATATGAAGTTTTGGAAAGATCTGACCTTTTTAACCCTTCCAAACAGCCCCTATGACTCCAATTTAAGGCACTTCCGGTTGGCACAGGAAGCTGAAAGTAAACACATATCCTCATTGGGGTAGGCTTTTACAGAATCCTGAGTTTAAAGTCGTTACGCTAAGAATTGATTTTGTACATCAAAACACCTTTAGGGTGATTTTAACCACTTCCGTTTGATCCAGGAAGCTTAGAATCAACACAGGTAGACCTCATAGCGACCTGAGGAATTGTCATCGAAGACACGTTCATAAGGCATTCATAACCCACATAGGCTTCAGGTTGAATTTCAGGGAGCAGGCAATGTATTCCTATGGGGAGAGAAGTCATTGCAAACTGTTTGATGTAAACACCTTCTTTTCACTGTTAAGGGTTAATGCCACACGGTCAAGGTTAGGCTTGCACAGATTGGGAGGACCTCAGGAATGCTCCTGATGGCTTTGTGTTTCTTTAAGCCCCGCACTGTGTCTCTCCATCCTTGCTGTGTGTGTGTGTGTGTGTGTGTGTGAGTTTTTTATTTTCTGTTGGGAGAAATGACTGATTACAGTTCATGAGGGTTGCCTAATCACACATATGAAGTTTTGGAAAGATGTGATCTTTTTAACCCTTCGAAACAGCCCCTACGACCCCAATTTCAGGCACTTCCGGTTGACGCAGGAAACTGAAAGTGAACACATATCCTCCTTGGGGTAGGCTCTTACAGATTTTTGAGTTTTAAGTGTTTTACGTTAAGAACTGACTTAATTACAGAGGGTTGAATGATTGAGTGTTATTTCAAAAAATCACAGAAAATCACAGAAATCACGTAGAGTTCCGATACCCACCATAACGGATTCGGCTGAACATGCCGCAACTGGATCTGTAATTTCTTGGGGAAAAAACACATTTGTACATTGTACGATTTCTCTTACATTATGATAGATAAATGTCTGGTTCTTTTTTTCCTTACACCGTAGGTTCATGTGCTTTGATGTGAAGCGGTCAAATTAGCACTCTGTTTTCATTTTTGACCTTTAATCCCAGAAAAATTGCCTTAATGTTAAGGTTTTTTTTAATCAATAATGACTAATTATGTATACATTTCAATCAGGACTGACTAATCAGAATACGATTATGTTACTGTATAGATGTATGAATTTTCTTTTAATCTTAGTACTGAATATAATGTGTGTAAATATAGTCAAGAATTAGAACAATGAATGTCTGTTCTGTCTGTTCTGAATGGACTTATCGTTAGACTGGCTAGAATGCTTATCTACACAGGAAGACCTTGGCTCCGTCATAAATTATATTAAATTGGTAGGGAGACGATGTGGGAAGGCTTGAGATACTGCCTTTGTACCAGGGTGGGAGAAGAGACGGGACAGTTCGAAATCTAATGACGTCATTTTCAGTTTATAACCTGTGGTAAACTGTATCGTGTTCAGTACTCTCGACAATAAACACTACAGATTGATTTTGGGACTGGTCTCTGTCCATTTTATGCAGATAAGAGTCTTACAAATTCTTAGGAGTGGACAGAGTGTTTAATTTAATTGGGTATTAAAACATATAGGAATTGAATTCCCGTAACACTTAACTCAAAAAGCGTTGAGGCCTCGACGCCATCTTGTTTCAGCCCATTAGTCCAAACCTATGCTCACCAAGTTTAGTCTTCGAAGTATTTTCCTTTTAGGAGAAATGGCCATGTCATGATTGGTGATGTTTTGTACATTTGCAATAAGATTCCATTCGCCATCTGCTGGAATTTACCGGGACAGAAAAACGGAAAAATGACCAAAATTTGAACATTTTAATAAACGGAAACTGAATGTCCGAGAGACTTCGTTCAATGACTTCCCGCAAGATCTGGCCCCGGTGCACGGCCCGCCGCCATCGGCGAATTTTACAAACATTCGCGGCAGTCTAGTAAGGGACCGTACATTTGCAATATGGAGTTTCTCATTGATCATACAGCAAATGCCGAAAAGTGCCCTTCAGATATTTATATATTTCATTTTCAATAAATGTGCAAACATTTCTAAAAACATGTTTTTACTTTGTCGTTATGGGGTATTATGTGTGGATGGTGTAATGCAACAAAATGTGGAATAAGTCAAGGGGTATCAATACTTTCTGACAGCAATGTATATTTCTTTCTGCCATGTGTTGCCCTTTATCAGATCCTTCATCCATATATTCAGTATAGAGGCCAGCCATAGTGACTGTGAGGCTTAATCCTAATCCATTTGTGGCTTGTTGTTTTGATTAAGTGGTCACGGGGCTTGTCTGAGAAGACACTTGGCGATATTCACTACCAGCCTATAGCCATGGACTGGACTAGAGAGAGCTATACTACACCTGGAGCATGACTGAGGCCCTGTGTGTACCAACCTAGAGGTACCACCCATCATCACAAAAACAACTGGAACAAGTTGTCTCCTGTTTGAATAAATATGTTTGAAAAATCCTCCAAACATCCCTTTCTCTTCCCTCAACGTGTTCTGGAGGCTGAAAAGAGTTAGAAAAATAAGGTCTTTGCTGCTGATGTGCTAAAATACTGAGGGAGAGACCTCATCGTGGAGAGGCAACCTGGCCAGGTAAGATGGGTCTTGCAATTGTGTTGCAGTTTTCTAGTGTGATGAAGGGATTTGACTGCTTGAAATAGAGAAGGTTGTTGTAAAATATGATCATTATAGGCTTTGTTGGTTGACTATAATTTCAAGCTAATCTTGCCAGGCCCATTTTATATGTCCAAATATTAATCAATCACAGAACAGTTAATTAAATGCACATTTTAATCATGGAAATAGTGCTTGTAAATGTCTAAAATGAATGAAAAAATGCATATTATGTTTTATATTTTTTATATAACTACAAGGTCATGGGATCTGGCTTTGCAAAATCAGACCAGCTGAAGAAACGCGACAGAGAAAGTAAATGCTTTTTCTCATGTATTATCACCTCTATAAACAATTAAACCATTATAAACCAGTTTGGATTAGCCTAGAGAGAAATGAACTAATCTTCTCTGTCTTGTTTTTCTGTTACTTATAGCCAGCCTCTTAGTCCCAGGTAAAGTCTTACAATTCAACATTTGGTTAATTCAAATTTGTTTTCAAAATATACATCAATGTTATTATCAACATCACATTCTGTGAAAGATGACACTTGATTAACTAAGATTAACACTTGTACTTCTTTGGTTTATGTGTCTTTGTTACCTACAACGTGATGTGAAGCTGCCACAGGTGAGTCAGTCAGTCTTCAGCTCGAGGACTAAATCACTACAGATCATTATGGGATATTTGAGGATCTGAATTTGTAATCTATGACTGAGTGCTCCAGTAGTTACCGTTAACATCATCAGATAAGCTAAGAATAGCTGTAGAACTCTTCAGACGGGTATCAGACACTCAGACAAGCTACAAATAGCTGTAATACTGCTTTAAAAAAAGTGAGACAACTAAAGATATAGTAGGTCCCATAATGATAACTAGCTACATTTGCACTGTAAACTTGTGTGTTCTTTTGGTAATGGGATCGCGATAGCAATGAGAGGGTTGTGAGTTCAAGTCCCACAGGGATCACATACTGTAAGTGCCTATGTGTTGTAATATGCTCTCTCCCGACGCTACTCATTCCCCCAGCAATGAGGGCAGCTCTCCTAATCCAACGTTGGTACCGTCAGTACGTGGCACGGCTGGAGATGAGACGCAGGTGCACCTGGAACATCTTCCAGTCCATCGAGTACGCAGGAGAGCAGGATCAGATTAAGGTGGGACAACAGACACACATACCTAGCATTGCGGGAAAACTACACATTCACATGACACCATGTGATTCTTTTAGTAAAAAAATAAAATAATGTTTTAATCAATTATGTATTTTCTTCTTCTTCTTCTTGTTCTTCTACTTCTTCTTGTTCGACTTCTTTATCTCAGCTCTACAACTTCTTTGGCTACCTCATGGATCACTTCACTCCAGCCAGCAGTGAGCGTAAGCTATCCTCTCACCTCATCCCCAGGCTATAGGCGAAGAAGTCAGGTGTACGAGATTAGGGATGTGTCCCAAATGGCACCCTATTCTCCATATTGTGCACTACCTATGGGCCCTGGTCAAAGGTAGTGCACAACATAGTGAATACTAGATTGCCATTGGGGATGCAGCCCAGCTTTTCTCCCATTAGCTAATTTGACTAATTACCTACAGTACGTCCTCTGAAAAACCTGTGTCCTATCTCTGTCTTAGGGAACCTGATCTCACACATCTTCCGTGAGAACAACATCTGCCGTAATGTAGATTGGGAGAGGTACTTCTGCTACAAGAGCATTGAGGTACCAAAGCTGTACTCTGGTCCCCATCTCTCTTTCCCCATAACATGTTCCAATGCAGCTGAGCTGGTGGAGGCCTTCAAGAACAAACAAGTAGGTATTCCTACTCACAAGTGATCCAGCAAGCAAGTGTAGGCAGGGCCATCAGTGGCCTCCATGTGCCAAACATCCATTCTACCACCAACTGTTGGGCAGAGGCTTGCCATTATGCTAGTTTTCTCTGCTGACTGCCGTCTGTTGTTGACTTTCTACTAACGACTTTCCTCTCACTTCTCGTTTTCCCTCAAGCGTTCTGTTCTTCTCTGTCTGTTTTTCCCAGTAGCAGCTCCATTCTCGCTATGTCCTTCAGCTCCTTGGGGAGACCTGGAGGCTGCTGAGGATCCTCCCCAACATCAGTCAGATCTCCACCTGCCACAGCAAGGAGATCACTATCTGTGGTAGAAACATAACCACACATCAGGCTTTTAAACAATTCACTGGTTGTATAGCTTTATTGCTTCTTATGTTTTACCAACTTGTCCCTCACTGGTAAACCCTCTCCCTCCCAACAGGAGACTTACATGGGCATCTTGAGGATCTTTTGTTGGTCTTCTACAAGGTGGATGCCACTTTTTTGTCAACGCACCACATCACAATTCACATGACATGGTTCTCATTCATAATGAAGGTAAACTAATTTAAGCTTTCTTTGTATTTGATATGTGCTTACCTATCCTGATTAGAATGGTTTACCATCATCTGAGAAGCCTTATGTCTTCAATGGAGACTTTGTGGATCGAGGAAAAGATTCCCTGGAGATCCTCCTCATCCTGTTTTCCTTTCTCCTGGTCTATCCTAATGATGTCCATCTGAACAGAGGCAACCACGAGGACCATATCGTTAACCTAAGGTACTATCAGACATACTCTATGTACAGTATAATCCCTGCACTAACATACATAACATGGATATGTCTACTTCTGCTAAGCTTCCCAGTAAAGCAATGACAACAGTCAAGCAGTGCTAAAAATAGCCCACATTAACATATGTAGATGACATTCATATTCTGACAATTCTGAAACTTACTTAGATAATACCTTTGATGATACATGGTTATAACATCTACAGAAAATACAGAAATGCCAAAGGTGGAGGTGTTGCCGTTTACATTCAGAACAAGTGATCACACTACAGTAGCCATATCTGGGAAAACCAAACTTCCAAAGGCTGGGCCTAATATAGTGTATAAGAGGTCATACAATATGTTTTGTAGTGATTCCTGTGTTGTTGTAAATAATATGTGTTGGTCTGTTGTGTGAAATGAGGAACAACCAGATGCTGCAATTGACACATTTATGAAGTTGCTTATCTCAGTTACTAATAAGCATGCACCCATTAAGAAAATGACTGTAAAAACTGTTAAATCCCTGTGGATTGTTGAGGAATTGAAAAATTGCATGCCTATCAGTAACGGAGGAAAAATAAACAGCAAATAAGTCTGGCTACATAACCGATTTGAAAACAGGTCAGAACAGCTCTACTTATTTTTGTAAGAAGTGTTGACATGCTGAATGCACCGAGGTGTATGTTAATTAAAACTACTAGCACACAGCTCAGACACCCATGCATACCCCACAAGACGTGCCACCAAAGATCTCTTCACAATCCCGAGTCAAGAACAGAATATGAGAGGTGCACATAGAGCCATGGCTAAATGGAACTCTATTCCACATCAGGAAACTGATGCAAGCAGTAGAATTGTATTTCAAAAACAGATAAAATACACCTTATGGAACAGCAGGGACTGTAAAGAGATACACATAGGCACATACACATAGGCACATACACATATACACATGATAAGATGCACACTCTACACTCGTGCACCTGGATGTTGTATTGTAAATATGTGGTGATGGAGTGGTGGCCTGAATGTGATGGGTAAGGTGTTATGAAAAGTAATGTCATGTAGTATTTTAAACTGTATGTATGTTGCTGGACACCAGGATGAGTAGTTTCTGCCTTAGCAGCAGCTAATGGGGATCCATAATAAATACAAATACAAATACAAATAATATCTTATTCTCTAGTAGAAACAGTAGAAACATCATTCATTCACACGTTTCTTTCCCCCCAGATATGGCTTTACCAAAGAGGTGCTTGGAAAATACAGGGTAGGTCTCACCTTGTGTCATTCTATAACATTGGATAATTGTTCAAATTGCTTGGCCTCTGCCCCAAACCAAGTGTTTTCCCAGGGCAGTCCTATTTATTTGATATGGATGAACCACATCATATGTAATTTATTCTGCTAATCAGAATCATCTAATCTTCCTGAGTATTATGTTAACCAGTGATCAGAGTCCACTTATATCAAGCCTATCTATTTCAGTGTGTAATGTGGGTCACTCTCCCTCTTGACTAAGGAGATTACAGGATCTTTCTCTCCGTCAACTGTGTGACTGTTCGTGACTCTCTTTCTCTTCCTCTTCCTCTCTATCTTTGTGTGTTTGTGTACGTGTGTCAGTCAGTCTTAAATAGCCAGCACACTGACCCAGTTAGACAGGAATACCTGTTTTGTTTTAGGTTACATGGTTACAGTAGCCAATGGATAAACTGTTGGTAGATAACACCATCCACATCCGCTTAGTTCTTGATTAAAGACCTACTGTATTTGATGTGTTAATAGTGTGTATCCCAAAAGGAAAAAATAGCACTACACAGGTTACTACACAGGCCTTATAGTTTTCAATATAATCAATGACGCTGACATGTTGAATCTTATACTAACATATGCATAACAAGAAATATTCTGATCGACATTGTTGTCACTTGACTTGTGCTTAGCTTCATGGCAAGAAGATTCTAAAGCTTCTCCAGAAGATCTTTAGCTGGTTGCCCCTGGCGACAGTAATTGACAACAAGGTGTTGGTTCTGCACGGCGGTATCTCAGACACCACGGACCTTCACCTCATATCCAGGGTGGACAGACACAAAGTAAAACCACATTAACACCTCACTTAAAGGAATAGTTCACCTGTAACAAAGTATAACCTCACAGAACCCTTCTCTTTAGTTCACCCACATTACTTAAATGTAGCTGAGCATCAATTAGACACTAATTGATGATTCATCTTAGCCTATTCTAGCCTTAGTATAGACAGGTGTAATGAACACCCCAAAATAGTGGGTCCCTAAATATCCCTAAACCTAAATATATAGCGGGCCTGAGAAGCTTAAGTTTATTGCATGCCCAGATCACTTTGCTCATTGTTTAATAATGTCTGTGCTAAGTGCAGCATTCCTCACTGTAGAATGGATCATGACAATACTTGTATCTGTAGTATGTTTCAGCTCTCCGGCCTCCCAAGAGGAAGAGGCAAAACAGGTCAGGTATAACGGACTCCGATCTAGAAGACGATGACCCAACCACCAAGCCTGTGGACAGCAGCAGACGCCGGGTCCACTCCCTGACCCACAGCAGCAGCACGGGGACCAGGCATGAGGTCCAGCGTCGCTCCCTGCAGGGCCTGAACAACAGGGTGACCTGCTCTGTAGAAGAGGAGCTGAAGGAGAGACGCAGGCAGGCCGGACTTAGCCAGTCCTACGGAGACCTCCGTAACTCCCTGGCTAACTCTGACTCTGACCCAGATTCTGGAGAGCTGCTGGAGTCGTACGGGGACGAGTGGAAACAGGTAACTGAGATCATACACCATTTACATCAGATATTTGTTAGAGTATGAATAAAGTTAAAATAACAGTTTGTGATGTTTTAGGAGGATTATCCATATTGGGGTGAAAGGATTAGGATAGCAGGAGTTGATGGAGTTAAAGGCTGACATTTGTTTATATTATGGGGTGGAATTTATTTGAGTTCTACCTTTATTTGAAGAATAGCAAAGATGATTGAAAGCAAGAGAGAGACTGATTTGGGTGGACATTGTTAGTCTACAGAACCAGTGAATGGCCATCCCCTAGTGGTGGTGTTAACTAGTAACTACACCCTGGTGTTGTCTGTCTGGGCTGCAGATTGTAGACATGCTATGGAGTGACCCCATGCCCCAGGATGGCTGTGTCCCCAACGAGGTGCGAGGTGGAGGATGTTACTGGGGTCCTGATGTGACAGAAGAGGTCCTGCGACGTCACAACCTCACGCTGCTTATACGCTCACATGAGTGCAAGCAAGAGGGCTACGAGTTCTGCCACAACCGCAGGGTGAGGAAAGCCACAGACATAGCACAATCAAAAGAGAATGAAATATGCAATAAACTGTAGCTAAATGTTTTTACTGCAGCCATCTATTTGAAATTAAAAAAGGAATACAAACTCTGTGAGTGTTTGATAAAATCCTCTAAGAGTAGGCAAAATAGCTTTGAGTTCTAAAGCAAAATAGCTTTGAGTTCTAAAGCAAAATAGCTTTGAGTTCTAAAGCAAAATAGCTTTGAGTTCTAAAGTAAAATGGAACCTTTGCATAATGCTTGTTCTTTCTCTTTCTCTAGGTCCTAACCATATTTTCTGCATCTAACTACTATGAGGTGGGAAGCAACAGAGGAGCGTACATCAGGATGGGTCCTGACCTGGTGCCTCACTTCATCCAGTACCAGGCCAACAGGGCTACCAGGGCGCTCACACTGAGACAAAGGTAACATAGGTCACACGAGCCACAGATAGATGTTTAAATGACTCTGAGACACAGGCAGCCCAATTCTGATATTTTTGGGGAAAAAGATCAGTTGGACTGCCTGTGTAAACGCAACCATTGTGTCATCAATGTGTCATCTGTGCGGAGAAGGTCATGAAACGGCACTCTGAACAATTGAATATCAGACTAAAAGAAGATTACCTCAGATGTGTATATGTCTGACATCTCACACATACCACACTAAAAACCCTGCAGTGAATTCCTTGTATACCTCAGACACATTATCCACTGTGTGTGAGGTGGTTGATGCCTTGTGTTTTCAGTGTTGGGCGGACTGAGCGTTCAGCTCTCAGGGCTTTGAGGGAAAAGCTGTTTGCACATAAGTCAGAACTTATCAGTTCCTTTCAAGAATACGACCCGGAAAATACAGGTACTGAACCACGCACTCACCGTTTCACTCATATCACCTACCAAGAACCTCTGTTCCCCTTAGTACTTTAGTGAATACATTATATAATATCGACTACTATTCATCACCATCTAGTGGCAACAGTATATTTAGCAGTCTTAAAATCCTACCATAAAGTTCCAAATGTACACTGAATGGTGTCAACATCAAATCATGTTTTATTGCATCTCTCTCTGTGATGATTGTCTTTATGGGCCAGTATAGGATATACATACAAGTTCTCTATGCAGTAAAAAGTCTGTCAATGTTTTATGTTTATCTGTGTGATCACTGCATGGTCTGGTCTCTCTCCCAGGGCTGATCTCTCTGTGGCTGTGTTGAGACTGAGTTTACCCTGAAGGGTTAGTGTAGCAGTTTGAGGCTGACTGTGGCATGGTCTCTGTAATATGGCTGTGTGGTCTCTCAGGGCTGATCTCTCTGGGCCACTGGGCCTGTGCCATGGAGGCTGTGTTGAGGCTGGGTCTACCCTGGAGGGTGCTGCGGACTCAGCTAGTGGGAGACACTCTGGATGGCATGCTGGACTATCATCTCTGGTTCAGAGAACTGGCCATCACCGAGCCCAACACAGAGGTGAGGTTTACTAACACACAAATGTAAACATACATACGCACACACACACAAAAAAAAACAGCAAACAAGCACCTAACAAAATTCCTGGTTGCTGCCTTTTATCTACCAGCTCTCGAATGCCAGTCTGCTTGAGACCATGTATAAGCACCACTCCAACCTGGAGACCATCTTCAGGATCATAGACACAGACAACTCAGGTGAGTAAATAATCAGCTTGGCCCAGATACCTGCCCTGTTGTGTTTTACAAACATGACCTTTCTCAAGCCTCTCAGGCCCCTCTCTGTCATAACATACAGAGAGCTTATTAGTAACAAGCTGAATATGATGTTCCATTGAAAACAAAGAGATTAATTGAACTGCATTGATCCCCAGAGGGAAAATTGGATGTGTCACCAGCATAGGACACCTACAGGAACAACAGACACACGTGTAACAGACGTTGTGCTTGCTTAACAGTACTTAACTAGGCAAGTCAGTTAAGAAATTCTTAATTACAATGACAGCCTACAGTAGGCTATAGTTTCTTTCCTAAAAGCCCACACTGGTGGTACTCGATCTCAGATCCTCTGCCTTGCGCAAACACGTGATCGCATCCCTTGACCAATTACACTATAGAAAAGCTAGTGAATCGATAGGGCAACTAGAGACATTTCAAGCTGGGGAGTGAGGCTACGAATCCAACTCTGTTACACAGGCACATATCAGAACACATAGACCTGATGTACTTTATTTTTCCTTGTCTGATCTGTGGGCTATATATCTTACATGTGAAATAAACCCATTCGATTGAGTATAAATCAGTACCATATGTAGCCAGGTTTAAAACTGCAAATTATCACCGTCTTTCACTCAAAGACCCCTAAAATTCTTCTGGTGCACTACAGATTAAATAATGTGTGATCTGGGGGGGGGGGGGGGGGGACACATTTCTATTCAAATATGTAAAGCTGAAGCAACCAGATTCCACAATAGAAATGTAAAGGTCATTCCCAATTGAGTCGATATATTGCATTCACGGTTAACACTGCATAACATTGCATTTAAATGCCACACTTTAATGCTAAACTTCCAGATTGAATAGAGCCCATGATCTAAAATACAAAGCACTATTCTATTTCATTGTCTCCCAGGTCTGATATCGTTTGAAGAGTTCCGTCAGACGTGGAAGCTGCTTAGCTCCCATCTTCAGACAGAGATCAGTGACGAGGCCATCAGTGACCTGGCCGTCTCCATCGACTTCAACAAAGACGGCAGCATAGACATCAACGAGTTCATGGAGGCCTTCCGGCTAGTGGGAGGAGACCTACTGCAGAATGAAGGTGATCCCCACTGACACATCTTCAAACTGGAATCTACTCATTGCAATCAATGGTCAACAGTACCATAGGAGGGCTTCCAGCCGACCTACTGCAACTACAGACATGATAAAGCACTTCAAGAGGAAATACAGTATATTACTACCAACTGGAATCTACCCATTCAAATCAATGGCCTAGCCCTGGAGGGGGTCAACAGTATGATCGGGCGAGGGCTTCCAGCAACCTGCTGCCACATGAACAGTAGTCTTGCTTGCCAGCCTCATGGTGCTCCACCATGCTGTGGGGAGGGACTACAGGAATGCTAGTGAAAAAGGAGGGGGATGAACCTCTTGAGTTTGAGTTTTATTTCTCTGATACCCACTTCTAGAGAAAATATACTACAAACTGGGAATCTACTTATTCCAATCAATGGACCCATTTCCAGCATCTCCAAAAGGACAGATATTTAGAACCAATGAAAAAAGATTGAAAAGATTTTGGGGCATATTGATTATTCATACAGGCCTCTCTCAATAGGTGACCATAATAATATTATGACCTAAGGAAATATTGATTCTATAGATGAAAACTATACAGCCATTGGCTAGTCATTGTGTGAGAGACCCAGACAGAACACAGGATATGGATTTGCAAAGCATTCGTTTTAGAAATGGTGCCTATGAATGTGTAACAGATTAAGACTGTACCGGATAAACTCACCAACAGACTAAAATGTTGCCATTGAATCAGATCCTTTTCAGTGTAACAACTGGTTTGTATGTTGTCAAGCAGGCATTCATGGGAGACAGAGGACCCTGGTTCAAGCCCAGTCAGAGGCAGATTGAGGGAGGAAACAAAGCTGAGCTAGCACTGACACCGGTTACACTTGGGTAAGAAAGAGATCCAAACAAAGGAGTTGAAAAAGGCTCCTCAATGACATTTTATTAAACCATGTTGGGGATGTGTATAATTCTTATTCAATCATATAAAATATTACTAAAGCAACAATAAAAAGGCGTATTTATTTACAATGTGTTGAATATCGCACTTGAATATCACACCAAATCATCGAACAGTCACATTTCCCTGGCTGTCAACCAGAAAGTGTCCACCAGACGGTCTGGCAGTTTTTCTAAGGCAGTCTTGTTCCAGTTTAGATGTTTGGGGGTTTCAGGGGCAGTTTCCAAGACAAAAATGATACCTAGTCCTGGACTAAAAAGGATTTTTGATTGAGATTCAATATTGAGCCATTAGTCCAGGACAAGGATTAATCTGTGTGAGAAAGCACCTCTGAGTTGAAGACAGACAGACCATAGAAAAGACAGATATATGCCTTGCTAAGAAGAGGCATAAACCTTTAACTTTTGTCAGCAGTGAGAGAGAGATTCAGGGTCACGTGGGGCCTGGGAGGACCTTTGAGGTCAGCCGAGTCTGTCCAAGAGGCCATGTTCTATCAGTTTGATGTCTTCCACGTCATCTTTGATCACACTGATCAGCTGACTCAGACCCTCCTGCTGCTGCTTCAGGTGCTGTGGAGAGGAGAACGGAGAGACACTCGGTCAGCAATACTGACCAACCACACACAAACAAAGACACTTAGAACTACTGACAGACAAACGGCAGACCACACACATCTGTAAGCAAACAGACAAAACACTTCCATAATTTGCGTTAACATATACATGCAGTATGTCTTGCCCATAAAAATAGAATTTTAACAGTCTCACCTGTCTGATCTCTCTGAGAAGGTCTCCATCCACACTATATCGTTCCTCTGAGCGCACCGTCCCAAAGTGGTTCTGCATCCGGATCTGGGACATCAGCTCGTTCAGACGCCCCTAATAGAGCAACAACAATTTCAAGTAAATTTTATAGACAAGGTCCTCAAATTACATGAGAAATACTGTACATCCAACAAGAAAAGAGCAGGGTCATCAAATCTGAATCAGTGAGAGGCGACAGGTAGCATAGTAGTTAAGAGCATTGGGCCAGTAACAGAAATGTCGCTGAGTTCCCGAGCAGACTAGGTGAAAAATCTGCTGATGTGCCCTTGAGCAAGGCATTTAAACCTAATTGTAAGTCGCTTTGGATAAGAAGAGCGTCTCCTAAATGATCAAAATGTAAATAGGTAGGGTGTCCAGAGTTGCAGCTAAAAGTCAGCTTTTAGCATAGTCACGTAGGGCATGGCGGAGTGCCAGCATTTGTATGGAATAACCAGATGTTGCAGTGAACTTACCTTGAACTGCGTGGGGGCATTGAGTTCACACTGGATGGTGTCCAGCTGCACTCTTAGGTGCTCCTCATCCACCTGGATGGCATAGCCACTCTTCCTCTGAATCTCCTGCTTGATCAGAACCTAAACACACACACAAACAGTTTATATACTAAGACTGTCCCTGACCAAAAAATTATATTGTGTTTTGCAGGTACCATTTAATTTAATGAGGTTGCCAGTTGAGGACTTGTGAGGCATCTGTTTCTCAAACTAGACACTAATGTAGTTGTCCTCCTGCTCAGTTGTGCACCGGGGCCTCCCACTCCTTTCTATTCTGGTTAGAGACAATTTGCACTATTCTGTGATTTTGAGCCTGTAATCAAACCCACAAATGCTGATGCTCCAGATACTCAAACCGTTTTATTGCTTCTATAATCAGGACAACAGTTTTCAGTTGTGCTAACATATTTGCAATCAGGTTTTCTAATGATCAACTAGCCTTTTAAAATGATAAACTTGGATTAGCTAACACAACGTGCCATTGGAACACAGGAGTGATGGTTGCTGATAATGGGCCTCTGTACGCCTATGTACATATTACATTTAAAAATCTGCCGTTTCCAGCTACAATTGTCATTTACAACATTAACCATGTCTTCACTGCATTTGATCAATTTGATGTTATTATTTTTTTTATTTGCCTTCTAAGTGATCCCAAACTTTTGAATGGTAGTTATGTATGTATGTGTATATATTACATACACGCACGAACGTACACACAAAGGTTTGGATATACCTACTCATTCAAGGGTTTTTCTTTCGTTTTTACTATTTTCTACATTGTAGAACAATAGTGAAGACATCAAAACTAAGAAAACACATATGGAATCATGTAGGAACCAAAAAAAAGTTTAACAAATCAAATATATTTTAGATTCTTCAAAGTAGCCACCCTTTGCCTGGATGACAGCTTTGCACACTCTTGGCATTCTCTCAACCAGCTTCATGGAATGCATTTCAATTAACTGGTGTGCCTTGTTAAAAGGCAATTTGTCAATTTGTGTAATTTCTTTCCTTCTTAATGCAAAACTAATTAATTAGTTTAATTAATTAATTAATTAATTAAAAACTTTACGGAAAAAGTATACCATGCAATAATCTGAGATGACGCTCAACAGAAATACGAAATTACATCATAAATATTCCCTTAGCTTTGATGATCTTTCATCAGAATGCAGTGCCAGGAATCATAGTTCCGCAATAAATCGTTGTTTTGTTCGATAATGTCCATTACTAGTGTCCAATTAGCTACTTTTGCAAACACGTTTAGTTCACATGTCCAAACGTTGGCGCCAGTCCAGGCGAACTCGGGCGGAAACTATAAAAAGTTATATTCCAGGTTGAATAAACTGGTCAAATTAAGTAGAGAATCAATCTTCAGGATGTTGTTATCATATATATCTAATAACGTTCCAACCGGAACATTCATTTTTGTCTACAGAGTAATGGAACACATGACAATATCATGAGAAATGCGCCTGGCCAGGAACTGGCATTCTGCTAGACCACTGACTCAAATGGCTGCCATCCGGTCCCACATCACACTAGAGGCTTCATTCCACATTCTACTGACTGACATCTAGTGGAAGGCGTAGGAAGTGGGAACAGATCCATATCTTACTGGGATGTGAATAGGAGAGGAGTTGAAAATCAACCAGCCCCAGAATTTCCACTTCCTGTTTGGAAGTTTGCCTGCCATATGAGTTCTGTTAAACTCAGACAGTTTTAGAAATGTCAGAGTTTTCTATCCAATAGTAATAATAATATGCATATATTAGCATCTGGGACAGAGTAAGAGGCAGTTCACTATGGGCACGCAATTCATCCAAAGTGAAAATGCTGCCCCCTATCCGTAAAAAGTTAACCGGTCTAGGATCAGCGGAACCCCTCGCCAACAGCCAATGAAATTGCAGGGCGCCAAATACAAATCAACAGAAATCTCAAATCAAATTTCACCATTTTAAAGATAAAATTCTCGTTAATCCAGCCACAGTGTCTGATTTCAAAAATGCTTTACAGCGAAAGCTCCACAAACGATTATGTTAGGTCACCACCAACCCCAGCCATTTTTCCAGCCAAAGAGAGGAGTCATAAAAAAGCACAATTAATAATACTACATGATTCCAAATGTGTTATTTCATAGTTTTGATGTCTTCACTATTATTCTACTGTGTAGAAAATAGTAAAATAAAGAAAAAACCTTGAATGAGTAGATGTGTCCAAACTTATGACTGGTACTGTATATTACTGCTCGGCCAAAATAATCTTGGTCGACCAACAGCCTAACGACCAAACAATCAACTAACTGGGGTCAGCCCTATTATACACACATAGTTAACTTCATGATATTCTGTCGGCATTCAAAATATGTTCACACACCGCGGTACCAACTGACAACAGCCAGATGACTTGACTTAATAATAATGTATGACACATACCTGTAGTACTCTGTGAGAGAGATCCATCAGCTTCCTCTTGTATTGAGCGATCTTAGCCACTGTTGTTGCCTGGTTCTTCTGCAGTTCACTGATGTCATTAGAGATGATCTGGTGAAAGACCACAGGAAAAGTGTACATAACTACATAGGAGGAACCCACCTACAGCATATAAAGGAGGGTACTGAGAAGCATGTGAGGCAGTACAGGAAAGCTGTAACAAAGGCCAGCGTAACGTAGCTCCCCTCCTGGATAGGTCTTAGTAGCCAGATTCGTCTATCAGAGTCTCCTTTGCAGAGTCCTTCAAGCTGAATAAGAACCAGCAACCTAAAGTTCTTTATTCATTTTATGGTACTGCAATTTCCCTATCACTCTAAACTCTTTTATAACACTTCTAGAAGCAGGATTTTTAATGAATTTATTTGCAAATTATGGTGGAAAATAAGTATTTGGTCACCTACAAACGAGCAAGATTTCTCGCTCTCACAGACCTGTAACTTCTTCTTTAAGAGGCTCCTCTGTCCTCCACTCGTTACCTGTATTAATGGCACCTGTTTGAACTTGTTATCAGTATAAAAGACACCTGTCCTCAAACAGTCACACACTCCAAAGTCCCCTATGGCCAAGACCAAAGAGCTGTCAAAGGACACCAGAAACAAAATTGTAGACCTGCACCAGGCTTGGAAGACTGAATCTGCAATAGGTAAGCAGCTTGGTTTGAAGAAATCAACTGTGGGAGCAATTATTAGGAAATGGAAGACATACAAGACCACTGATAATCTCCCTCGATCTGGGGCTCCACGCAAGATCTCACCCCGTGGGGTCAAAATGATCACAAGAACGGTGAGCAAAAATCCCAGAACTACACGGGGGGACCTAGTGAATGACCTGCAGAGAGCTGGGACCAAAGTAACAAAGCCTACCATCAGTAACACACTATGCCGCCAGGGACTCAAATCCTGCAGTGCCAGACGTGCCCCCCTGCTTAAGCCAGTACATGTCCAGGCCCGTCTGAAGTTTGCTAGAGAGCATTTGGATGATCCAGAAGAAGATTGGGAGAATGTCATATGGTCAGATGAAACCAAAATATAACTTTTTGGTAAAAACTCAACTCGTCGTGTTTGGAGGACAAAGAATGCTGAGTTGTATCCAAAGAACACCATACCTACTGTAAAGCATGGGGGTGGAAACATCATGCTTTGGGGCTGTTTTCTGCAAAGGGACCAGGACGACTGATCCGTGTCAAGGAAAGAATGAATGGGGCCATGTATCATGAGATTTTGAGTGAAAACCTCCTTCCATCAGCAAGGGCATTGAAGATGAAACGTGGCTGGGTCTTTCAGCATGACAATGATCCCAAACACACCGCCCGGGCAACGAAGGAGTGGCTTCGTAAGAAGCATTTCAAGGTCCTGGAGTGGCCTAGCCAGTCTCCAGATCTCAACCCCATAGAAAATCTTTGGAGGGAGTTGAAAGTCCGTGTTGCCCAGCAACAGCCCCAAAACATCACTGCTCTAGAGGAGATCTGCATGGAGGAATGGGCCAAAATACCAGCAACAGTGTGTGAAAACCTTGTGAAGACTTACAGAAAATGTTTGACCTCTGTTATATAACCATTGTTGGCAATGACAAAGTATTGAGATAAAGTTTTGTTATTGACCAAACTTATTTTCCATCATAATTTGCAAATAAATTCATTAAAAATCCTACAATGTGATTTTCTGGATTTTTTCCCCTAATTTTGTCTGTCATAGTTGAAGTGTCCCTATTTTGAAAATTACAGGCCTCTCATCTTTTTAAGTGGGAGAACTTGCACAATTGGTGGCTGACTAAATACTTTTTTGCCCCACTGTATGTGTACGGGTAAGCAGCGCAATTGTAGAGGAAAGCTCACGTCTACTCTGGACTGGTGCTGTTTGGTCATCTGGTCCTGAATCTTCAGTCTGCGGAGTAGTTCTTTGAAACCAACCATGGGGACGGGGATCAACCTGTAGGATTACAAATATCATCAGTTCCATATACAGTTTCAAAATGATCATCTAGCTCAGAATAATTAATGATAACAAGCTTTTAATAACCTTGATTCACATTGAACAACTTACTTGTCCGCATCAGGGTTATCCACCTTTGCCTGTTCCCAAATGATGGGATCCACACCTGAAAACAAGCAACAGAACTCTGAGTCATATACAGGTCACATTCTTAGTGCTACATGTGGACCAAGTAGTCCATACGCTGTTGTTTCAATAAACCATTAAATGAAACCAAACTGAAATCCATGAACCCACAGATGTTGTACAATAGACATCTGGTTATCTAAAAGCCATGGCCTTGTTCCCATGCTCAGACGTTGCATGCATCAACCAATGGGTGTCAGATCATGTGTCAGATCATCGACTGTCATCGGGCACCAGATTGCTATAACATGATGTGCTTAAACTGATATGGGAAGATTCAGAATTTGTTGGTAACATATGTAAGATGTTTTATATTCATCTAATGTGTGCAAGTTACTTCTCATCAGAATGGTATTTTTGTATAATACTGTGGCGAAGTTGCAGTTATCTGTTCTATGTCAAGACTAAGTTGCATGGGCCGCTGAGAGGGGGGAGGTCAAAGTGTCATCATGTGTAAACATATCTTTTACTCCCTACCTTTCCCAGTGGGGAAAGGAGGGTGGCAGTGTCTGGAATCATTCTATGCTCCCTCTAATGTTGTTTCTATCTTAACCTATAGCCTCATTCTCCTCTCCGTGAGTTTGTCCAGGAGTTTATATTTAGAGTGGGTTGTATCTAAATGACAATTTGATATATGCCTGTTGATATGGAGGATTGGTTTATGGTTCTGGGGTTTGGGAAAGGAGACAAAGCTGAACAATGAATTATGTCTATGCTGTCTGACTGTGTGATCTTTGCTATAAAGGATCCCATTTCGCCATTGTGGGGGGACTCTCAACTTTTCATTAGAGATACTGAACTGTTGAAAGTCAAAATGCTATAGAGCTTATATAATTAAAGATGGACTTTTATAACTAACTCTGACTTGTGTGTGGTTTGCTCCCATGATTTGGTAAATAGAGGACATTTCCACGACATCAGACGCTGTAAAATCTGGCATGCATCAGCAACGCCTGAGCCGGGGAATGGGACCATGCTCTCAACATAATGACTCAGTTAACTTAGTTGTGATGGAGGTGAGAGAAGAGCGAGTATGGGGAAGACACACAACCAAATTTACCTGCTGGTGCATTCGCCAGCAGCTGTTTGAGCTGTGCTGGTGAGAGCTCAGTGCGTGTAACAGACATGAAAACTGCTAGCTGTGTGAGCTGGGCCTTGGTGTTAGCCTGCTCTACATAGCTGTACAGTGTTGTTGCTGGGATCCTCTTAGATGTGCCGTTAGGAGAACGCTCCACCACATAGATCACCACCTCCGTCCTAGAAAGAGATAGACAGGCATTCAGTGTTACACGGTCCACTTAGAGGGCTTCTAAATGTTCACTCATTTGAAAAACAAGAAAATGGCAGCCCTGCCACTTGGTTTGCTATCAAAGTGAGTATTTGGGCTGGAGAAATGTAATCTATGTTAATAGGCTCATAGATTGAACAATGGATGCAGGGACTGATAGATCATGAGGTCAATGTGATGACCTTAACGATACTACATACAGTATATTCTCTGTTGTGTACCCATAGACTGTATCTGGTAGTGTCTACTACTACTCACTGGTCATCAGGCAGGGCTTTGACTCCCTCTACGTTGACGGTGAGAGTCTGGTTCCCTCCCAGCACCTTGTGTAGAGACTCAACCAGCTGCTGCTGTTGGCTACGAACATCAGCCTCCTTCTTATTGAAGGCCAGGACAACCAGACCATCCTCATCCTTACTGCCTGGGATACAGCTGTAGCCCACCGCCTTGCAGACACAAACAGATATGATAAACTTGCAGTTTGTGTCCTTTGTATTCTCTAGATAGAACTTTGGTGGTCTCTCTTATGCCGACATATTTGTGACAGTTAATTGAACTCCAAAGCACTGGTCTACACCACTGCAGTTACCTGAAGATGGTAAAAGAAAGGAATAGTACAACAAACCTTGTCAACATGTGAAAACAAGTTTAAGATTAAAACAGCAATTTGCTTTATTAAAATAACAAAACACTTACAATGTCAAAATATGCTGATACGAGGCATTACCTTGAACCTGCAGAAAGGGTTCTCCTGTGTGAAGTCTACAGGGGGGAGTTGGTTGTTGAAATAGCCCTTGCCTGTTCCCCAGAAGGCCTGGAGCTGATTCCACTTGGCCAAGATGGCATCTCTCTCGTCCCCAAGCAGGGTGGGGGCAGACAGGGCGTTAGCTGTGTGGACGAGCTGATTAGACTGGGCCGGGGCCTGGGCCTGCTGCCCAAAAAAGCTTCCTATATAGCGCAACACAAAAGAAAACTTAGCTATCCTAGCAAAACATAACTTGTTTGGTTTGCATACACCGGGGGTCAATCGCAATAGTCTATCCTTAATTCCTCCTTGCGTTCTCTCCTCGTCTCAGTCTCAAATCGTTGGATCTTCTGTTCCCTCTAAGGTTAAGGAAGCGAGGAGAGGACCCTAGGAATTGAGGAAGGACTTTTGAGATTCACCCCTGCTCTTAGCCAGAGGAACACTTACCTTGCTGTTGCTGCTGTGGCTGGATATTGAAGCCACCAAATCCACCTCCTAGAGTTGTCCCCAGACTTGTTCCAAACCCAGCTGCAGCAGTAGTGCCAGTGCCCAGCCCAGAGGAGAACCCAAATCCCTTATTCTGGGTATTACCAAACAGTCCTCCTGGAAGGATAAATAATTATATCAATAAAACCATTAAATGGAAAATATAAGGATTTGTTGAGTATTTTGGCTTAGAATCTTAGGTTTGGGTTATAGTGTGTTGGTAATCTGAGAATGGAATGCTAGTATCGGGAGAGGCTATGGCAAGGAGATAACATGTTATGGTAGAGTGCACCATCTAGTAGTTGCCATGCAGAATAGCAGGAGCAAGCAGAGTAGGACAAGGCCGTTCCTGCCCTGGCTCTCTCCGTCTGTACCCAGCCCTGCCCCAGCGAGTTCCACAGTCCTGACCTGTTGTGCTTGCAGGAGCAGCGAAGCTGAAAGTTGACCCAGGCGCAGCAGCGGATGTAGTGGTTGTCCCAAAACCCCCAAAAGCACCTGAGCAAGACAAACCAGACCGTCAGAGAGAAGTAAGAGAGCATGGATGAATGGATGGATAATGGAAATAAAGATGAGGGAGGGAGGGCGTAGAGATTAGGGTTGCAAAGGGTCGAGAACTTTCCAGAAATTTACATGGGAAGTTAAGCCCAGTAATGTTGCTTAAATTCATTTAAAGAAAGTTTGCTTATAACAGTGAACCTTTTTTGTGGAATACACACAAGGCAATTCTAGGTCTTGTGGGATATTTTGGTTAAACTATCCCCAATTCAATGGAATTGCAACCCTCTGCATGCACAGTGCGTTCTTCCATCACATGATGCTGATTCTCAAGATCTTGCACACTAAGGATATGCTATTGAGCCAACACTAATACACTGTCTGAGCCAAGGACAACATACTTTCTGGTAAGTTTTAATTACAATACTGGGTGGGGTGAATATATTCTATATGGCATACATTCTTTTTTGTTAACTAGTAAATAGTAACCTACAACAATGTGTGTTTAAATCATTTCTAACTTGTTAACAATTTCTGCTAGTTAGTTTTTGCTACCATGTGGGTTTTGGCTTGCTTGAGCCTGCTAACTGAGTGTTAATTAACCTGTTTCCATAAAGGTTTAATTTTAAAACATTTATCTTACAAAGGAGTTGTTTAATCTAACCACTTAACTATTTATATGTACATGGTGTGTGTGTGTGATATATATATATATATATTATTTTTTTATTCTAATCTTGACAGGAAAATGCCACAGGCACTATCTGATGTGTGGAGATATTTCACTGTAACTAATGTAGAAGGAAAAGCTGTGTACAGCAGATGAGCTGAAGGCAGTCATCAATGACCTTGAACCCCAGAAGGTATTTGCACTGGTGACAGACAATGCTGCGAACATGACGGCTGCTTGGTCTAATGACATCATGGCACTGAAAACAATGGATCAACTCTACAAGAGAGCCAAAGAAATAGTTAGGTATGTGAAGGATCATCAAGTTATAGCAGCAATCTACCTCACCAAGCAAAGTGAGAAGAAGAAGAGCACCACATTCAAGCTGCCTAGCAACACCCGTGGGGGTGGTGTTGTCATCATGTTTGACAGTCTCCTGGAGGGGAAGGTGTCTCCAAGAAATGGCCATATCACAGTCTGCCGATATGGACAGCACGGATCCTCCTAGATTATGTGTTTTGGGAGAGAGTGGTAAGTAGCCTGAAACTCCTGAAACCGATAGCAGTAGCCATTGCACGGATTGAGGGAGACAATGCCATCCTGTCTGATGTTCAGACTCTGCTTGCAGATATAAGAGAAGAAATCCGTACCGCCCTGCCCACTTCACTGTTGCTCCAAGCAGAGGAAACTGCCATTTTTAAATACACTTCTCAAAAAAATAAAGGAAACACTTAAACACAATATAACTCCAAGTCAATCACACTTCTGTGAAATCAAACTGTCCACTTAGGAAGCAATAATGATTGACAATAAATTTCACATGCTGTTGTGCAAATGGAATAGACAACAGGTGGAAATTATAGGCAATTAGCAAGACACCCCCAATAAAGGAGTGGTTCTGCAGGTGGGGACCACAGACCACTTCTCAGTTCCTATGCTTCCTGGCTGATGTTTTGGTCACTTTTGCATGCTGGCGGTGCTTTCACTCTAGTGGTAGCATGAGACGGAGTCTACAACCCACACAAGTGGCTCAGGTAGTGCAGCTCATCCAGGATGGCACATCAATGCGAGCTGTGGCAAGAAGGTTTGCTGTGTCTGTCAGCGTAGGGTCCAGAGCATGGAGGAGCTACCAGGAGACAGGCCAGTACATCAGGAGTGGTGGAGGAGGCCGTAGGAGGGCAACAACCCAGCAGCAGGACCGCTACCTCCGCCTTTGTGCAAGGAGGAGCACTGCCAGAGCCCTGCAAAATGACCTCCAGCAGGTCACAAATGTGCATGTGTCTGCTCAAACGGTCAGAAACAGACTCCATGAGGGTGGTATGAGGGCCCGACGTCCACAGGTGGGGGTTGTGCTTACAGCCCAACACCGTGCAGGACATTTGGCATTTGCCAGAGAACACCAAGATTGGCAAATTCGCCACTAGTGTCCTGTGCTCTTCACAGATGAAAGCAGGTTCACACTGAGCACGTGACAGAGTCTGGAGACGCCATGAAGAACGTTCTGCTGCCTGCAACATCCTCCAGCATGACCGGTTTGGCGGTGGGTCAGTCATGGTGTGGGGTGGCATTTCTTTGGGGGGCCTCACAGCCCTCCATGTGCTCGCCAGAGGTAGCCTGACTGCCATTAGGTACCGAGATGAGATCCTCAGACCCCTTGTGAGACCATATGCTAGTGCGGTTGGCCCAGGGTTCCTCCTAATGCAAGACAATGCTAGACCTCATGTGGCTGGAGTGTGTCAGCAGTTCCTGCAAGAGGAAGGCATTGATGCTATGGACTGGCCCACCCGTTCCCCAGACCTGAATCCAATTGAGCACATCTGGGACATCATGTCTCGCTCCATCCACCAAAGCCACGTTGCACCACAGACTGTCCACTGTCCGCCACCTCATCAAGAGCATGCCCAGGCATTGTAGGGAGGTCATACAGGCACGTGGAGGCCACACACACACTACTGAGCCTCATTTTGACTTGTTTTAAGGATAATTTGTGTGATTTTGTTGTCAGCACATTCAACTATGTAAAGAAAATTTCATAAGAATATTTAATTCATTCAGATCTTGGATGTGTTATTTTAGTGTTCCCTTTATTTTTTTGAGCAGTGTACATCAAAAAGTGTGAAGACTTCTGCCTGAAGCCCATACATGCCGCAGCATACATGTTGGACCTCAAATATGCTGGCAAGAGCATACTGTCTGGCGCAGAGATCAACAAGGCCTATGGTGTTATCACTATCTTGTCTCACCAACATGGCCTGGATGAGGGCAAGGTTCTTGGCAGTCTGGCGAAGTACACATCCAAGCAAGGGCTTTGGGATGGAGAAATAATACGGCAGTTGTGCCAACATATCACATCAGCCACCTGATGAAAGGGACTTTGTGGATCTGAGGCTCCTTCCCCTGTTGCATCCATCATCCTCCAAATCCTACCAACATCAGCCGCCTCAGAGCGCAACTGGTCCTTGTTTGGGAACACACACACACACCAAAGCACGCAACAGACTGACCAATACAATGGTTGAAAAATTGGTAGCAAATTCTGAGGCTTTTTGAGCTTGACAATGAGCCATCCCCAACAAGGTTGGAAAGTGACAGTGAAGATGAGGCATCAGAATCTGATGTTCAAGAGTTGGACATTGAGGAGGTCCAGGGAGAAGACATGGAAGCCTGAGAGGAAGACAACCAAAGCTTTAGTTTCTAGACTATCATTGTACAGATATGTTGCAAACGTTTTGGGAGATGCGATGGATCATTGGGGATCATTCAAAATTCCCTTTTGTTGTTCAGTGAAATCGTCCCATGTTTAGAGTCAACTCATTTAATTAAAGTTCAATTCGTAACTAAATTGTTTATGTCTATTGGAAGGATTTAATCATTTGCAATTATGTCTACTTATGATAAGGTTTATATGATATGGTAAATATATCCAATGCAAAAAACATCTACATTTAAATGGTATTAATATTATTTTGAATATATTCCCGTTAATTCCCATATATCCCACGGAAAGTTTCCACCTCTAAATATTCCCCAAAATGTGCAACCCTAGAAGAGATCAATTGATTTCTCCAAGGGAGGGGGTCCCTAATGCTTTTTTAGAGTGGAGAGGATAAATACTCTTGAGAAATAACACAGAACATGTCACGTGCCTGCCAGGCAAACAGTGGCCTAACAGATTCAGGAAAATGCTATAAGAAACACATAACATATTCCACAAAAATAATCTAGCACAGCCTTTCCCAACTCCGTAATCAGAGCCCACCAGTTTGACACAGGGACTGTGCTGACAAAGGCTGTTGTAGCAGATAGCAGATGTATCCAAAACAGGCAACATGCAAAACATCATTAGATGAGCATTTAACATATGCATAGGGTGAGATGGAGATATACAAAAACACCACACCAAAATAATACACAGTCGTGTAGAGAGAAATGGAGAGGACAAATGTGTGCTGTAGACATAGACGGATTGACTGATTAATATTTTTGTTTTAAAAAAGGCATCTACCTGCGCTAGCCAGGCTATTACCAAAATTGAACACAGTGGCTGCTGTGGTAGCTGCACCAAAGCCCCCAACATTAAAGCTGATTGCAGCCGCGTTGGGAGCTGCTGCATTTAATCCAAACCCCCCAGAATTAAACCCACCAGACGTGGTGCTCCCGGCTCCTAGCCCCCCAAATCCTGTAGCCAGCAGGCAGGCAAGGCAGGCAGCGAGAGAGAGAGAGAAAGGGGTGCAGGAGGGTTAGTGTAGAGAAGAACACCGCGACAGTCCCACACTTGGAAAGCTTCAAACACATTGAATGTACAAGAGTACGCCCGGTAGCGTCATAATAGATGAGCCCCAACAGTGATGTTTTCAGTTGATGGAATTACTAAGCAGAGGAGATGCAACTGAAACTAATCAACAGCCACAACCCTCAACTCCCTCTACTGTTAGTCAGTCAGTTAATGAATAAGATACTAGTATTATGCTGAATACACGGGTGTAGTTGGATGGTTATTTAGTAGTAACCACATTTCACACTTGTGGTAAGCTGGTAGCCTGGGTGCCATTCTGTTTCTACTCTCTTGCCAACTCGGAAATCCCAGACCTAGGGAAGAAATAGCACTAGGTCTGGGAAACATGACGGATTCTCTTGGCAACTACGAAAAATAAAAGATCCTGGGGAGTTCTCTTCAAACAGACAACTCTCCCAACAAATCACAAGTTTGGGTAGGCAAGGCTTAAAATGCAGGCAGGAATTGTGCTCATGAAAAACTTACCATAGGCAGACATGCCAGAACGTCGCGATTCTATTCTTAAGTTCACAGGCAAAACCTTTGCAGTGGTTTCAGTGTAGGTAGTTGAGGCAAACTAGTAAAAAAACACTAATTTAAAATAACCTCTATGATACTATTGTTAGGGCAACAAGCAGATAAAGCAGTTATGAAAGCAGAACTCTGCCCTTTCCTCTATTCCAAACTGCCATTGTATATGGTTTTTTTAAACCTTTTTTTTTTACCTTTATTTAACCAGTTAAGTCAGTTAAGAACAAATTCTTATTTTCAATGACGGCCTAGGAACAGTGGGTTAACTGCCTGTTCAGGGGCAGAACGACAGATTTGTACCTTGTCAGCTCGGGGGTTTGAACTTGCAACCTTCCGGTTACTAGTCCAACGCTCTAACCACAAGGCTACCCTGCCGCTCTACATGTACAGACAAGTTAAGCTGGAAGTAAACTAGTCTGTCTAAAAAGACTAAACTCTTTCTGTCATTGTCATGCAAAACATCATCATGCTATGTTTGGTTTGCCAATGAAGTAAGCAAGAGAACAAACAGATCTGGTACAGGGCTAGTTGGCTGGTTAGTTAGTCAAGTTGGCGTGACTGTCAAACACTGATGTAGTGGACAGTCCCAGTCTTACCTGTGGTGGTGGTGCCAAAGCCACCGAAGCCAGCGGGGGCCGCAGCAGTGGTGGTGGTCCCGAAACCAGGGGCTGCAAGACCTGCTATAGCCAGGAAGAAAATTATTTAAGTCTTTACAATGGGGAAGAACCACAACAAACTATTCAGGGAGAGGAGAGAAAGAGCAGTTTAAAATTCCCCTTCACCTCCATGAATCAGTGATAGTCTGTGGGGCCAGGGGCATTGCAATGTACTGACTGCTGCCGAGTCTGAATATTTCAGTCATCCTTTGCTTTGCCAGAATTCTGTTCTCTTTCACCACCCATGTATTCACAGAGCTCCAATCAAAGATGCAAGACAGTCCCCAGGGACTAAACAGTGGTATTAGAATACTGCCAGTGAACCTTGTCTCATCATTTTTGCCACCGAGACGAGAGAAATTATTTCTCATGCTCTACCACATTTCTCAAGGTCCTGTTCATGTTTAATCATCATGTCTTTTGTGGGGTGCTGGCAGAGTGATCTTCTTTATTTGCAATCATAAAGGTCCTTAATAGCTAGACTACAAAAAGTAGATCTTTGTTGGATAAAGCAACCTCATTTATTCAGCATAGGAAATTGCAGCAAAAGAATGCTATTGCGCCTACAGACTGTGCTGAACTTGGTTGAGCTACTGTTTACTCGGCCTGGGATTATTTGAGAAACCTCTACACCGGTCTACATTCTCAAACAAGTAGCCTAGCTAGTTAGCAGATTACTCTTATTCTTCTGAGTGATGAGAATACATTTTGGGGAATGGGGAAGCTGCTGTGCCTTGAAAATGAACGGAGATATTTACTACCAAATCCCGATGAGGCACTGGTGGTGGTCATGGCAAAGCCAAAAGCTGAGGGTGCTGTTGTTTTGGCAGCAAATGAACCAAATTAAAATCCGTTAGTGTCTTGACCAACAACAAAATATGTAGTCAGACAGTGGAATGTTATGAGGATGGATGAAGTGGATAAAGTTGTTGCCGCAATGGGCAACTGCATCCCTGAGTTAAAAGACAACCTGCAGAACAGGCTGCTACATTTCAGAATGTCACATTTTGATACAGAGGGTCACAATACAGAAAGAGGAACACAACACTGCTTTGAGAATCACTCCTATCAATAATCACATTGAAATCAATTGCGCGAGAGGGGGGATATGAGGTTGCAAGTCCTGTAAAAACAAACAGCTCAAAAATCACATGGAATCTGGCAATAATGTGTACATCACTGGTTAAAAGACCATTTGTAGAAGGCAGATCTCATTTTTTTGAAGTGGGTTTATCACTTCCATTGAGATCACCCTGAAATCAATAGAACAGGGGGGAAAGCTTTGGGGTGTAACACTGTTTAAAATTAACACTATTCAAAGGCGCCACAGAAACTTGGAAAAACGTATACATGGTTGGTTCAGATGAGAATTTGTTGAAAGCATCCATCTATAGTTTGGCATGGCGGGTGTTGATTTTGGGAGGCTTCCATCACGGTAATGGAAACATAAATAAGTTCTGTTAGTTAACTAATGAATCACGACCCGCCATAGGCTATCAACAGTGACCACGGTTGGCTGCTATTTAAGTGATATGTTGGTTGACTTTCAAATCCGTGTATTGGTGTGGCCAGCGATTTCTGTAGAGACTGCCCAAATGTACCTAGCTTTGTACCGCAACTAGCCATTTAAATTATCATTTATATTAAATTTGCCAGCTTTCATAGAGTAGGCATATATTAATAATAATATATTTAATATAAGTAGACATGCACTCAATTGACTGTAGCGCATATAAAGCACCCACAAGCTACCGGTGGCTGAAAACACAATCATCGCGGGATAAACGAGCGACAAATTTCCCGGCCAAGGGTGGTCCAGATAACATCTCCCGGGTAGGGGGCAGTATTTTCACATCTGGATGAAAAGCGTGCCCAAAGTAAACTGCCTGTTACTCAGGCCCAGAAGCTAGGGTATGCATATAATTGGTAGAATAGAAAACACTCTAAAGTTTCAAAAACTGTTAAAATAATGTCTGTGAATAAATCAAATCAAATTTTATTTGTCACATACACATGGTTAGCAGATGTTAATGCGAGTGTAGCGAAATGCTTGTGCTTCTAGTTCCGACAATGCAGTAATAACGAACAAGTAATCTAACTAACAATTCCCCCCCAAAAAACTGCTGTCTTATACACAGTGTAAGGGGATAAGGAATATGTACATAAGGATATATGAATGAGTGATGGTACAGAGCAGCATAGGCAAGACACAGTAGATGATATCGAGTACAGTATAACATATGAGATGAGTATGTAAACAAAGTGGCATAGTTAAAGTGGCTAGTGATACATGTATTACATAAGGATGCAGTCGATGATATAGAGTCCAGTATATACGTATGCATATGAGATGAATAATGTAGGGTAAGTAACATTATATAAGGTAGCATTGTTTAAAGTGGCTAGTGATATATTTACATCATTTCCCATCAATTCCCATTATTAAAGTGGCTGGAGTTGAGTCAGTGTGTTGGCAGCAGCCACTCAATGTTAGTGGTGGCTGTTTAACAGTCTGATGGCCTTGAGATAGAAGCTGTTTTTCAGTCTCTCGGTCCCAGCTTTGATGCACCTGTACTGACCTCGCCTTCTGGATGACAGCGGGGTGAACAGGCAGTGGCTCGGGTGGTTGATGTCTTTGATGATCTTTATAGCCTTCCTGTAGCATCGGGTGGTGTAGGTGTCCTGGAGGGCAGGTAGTTTGCCCCCGGTGATGCGTTGTGCAGACCTCACTACCCTCTGGAGAGCCTTACGGTTGAGGGCGGTGCAGTTGCCATACCAGGCGGTGATACAGCCCGCCAGGATGCTCTCGATTGTGCATCTGTAGAAGTTTGTGAGTGCTTTTGGTGACAAGCCGAATTTCTTCAGCCTCCTGAGGTTGAAGAGGCGCTGCTGCGCCTTCTTCACGATGCTGTCTGTGTGAGTAGACCAATTCAGTTTGTCTGTGATGTGTATGCCAAGGAACTTAAAACTTGCTACCCTCTCCACTACTGTTCCATCGATGTGGATAGGGGGGTGTTCCCTCTGCTGTTTCCTGAAGTCCACAATCATCTCCTTAGTTTTGTTGACGTTGAGTGTGAGGTTATTTTCCTGACACCACACTCCGAGGGCCCTCACCTCCTCCCTGTAGGCCGTCTCGTCGTTGTTGGTAATCAAGCCTACCACTGTTGTGTCGTCCGCAAACTTGATGATTGAGTTGGAGGCGTGCGTGGCCACGCAGTCGTGGGTAAACAGGGAGTACAGGAGAGGGCTCAGAACGCACCCTTGTGGGGCCCCAGTGTTGAGGATCAGCGGGGAGGAGATGTTGTTGCCTACCCTCACCACCTGGGGGCGGCCCGTCAGGAAGTCCAGTACCCAGTTGCACAGGGCGGGGTCGAGACCCAGGGTCTCGAGCTTGATGACGAGCTTGGAGGGTACTATGGTGTTGAATGCCGAGCTGTAGTCGATGAACAGCATTCTCACATAGGTATTCCTTTTGTCCAGATGGGTTAGGGCAGTGTGCAGTGTGGTTGAGATTGCATCGTCTGTGGACCTATTTGGGCGGTAAGCAAATTGGAGTGGGTCTAGGGTGTCAGGTAGGGTGGAGGTGATATGGTCCTTGACTAGTCTCTCAAAGCACTTCATGATGACGGATGTGAGTGCTAGTCGTTTAGCTCAGTTACCTTAGCTTTCTTGGGAACAGGAACAATGGTGGCCCTCTTGAAGCATGTGGGAACAGCAGACTGGTATAGGGATTGATTGAATATGTCCGACAGAGATGGCCGCCTCGCTTCGCGTTCCTAGGAATATAACATAACTGATATGGCAGGCGAAACCCTGAGGACAAACCATCCAGGGGAAAAAAGACGTCATAGGATTTTCCAATTGGTTTCTATGGGATACCGTTATTATTAGGAACCTGGTTGCAGTTCCTATGGCTTCCACTAGATGTCAACAGTCGTTAGAAATTGCTCTATGTTTTTCTTTTGAGAAATGTAGTAGTCCTATTCATTATAAGTGTCACTCCAGGTGGACTCCACTGTTTTGGTGCGCATGAACTGGAGCTTGCTCCATGTTGTTTTTATCTGGTATTTTATCCAGTATTATTCAGTCTTAAATTTTAGCGATTATTTACATTTTAGGGTACCTGAGGTTGGATTAGGAATTTTGTTTGAAATGTTTGGACCAAGTCTACAGGTAACATTTTTGGGACATAAAAAAGGACGTTATCGAACAAAAGGACCATTGGTGATGTTTCTGGGACATTTTGGAGTACCAACAGATTTTCAAAGGTAAGGCATTAATTATATCGCTATTTCTGACTTGTGGCACACCTGCCTGGTTGAAATATGATTTCCATGTGTTCGTTTGTGTGGCGCTGTCCTCAGATAATCGCATGGTTTACTTTCGTCGTAAAGCCTTTTTGAAATCTGACACAGCGACTGGATTAACAAGAAGTTACACTTTATTTCTATGTATAACATATATTAACAAGAAGTTACACTTTATTTCTATGTATAACATATATTTTCAAGAATGTTAAATATTTGAATTTGCCCATAAGAAGTTTTAAAAAATCATGCCTTCCTCCCTGCAAGTGTATACTCGTCAGACGTCATCAGAAGTGTCAACTTAATTTGAGAGCTGAGCGTGTAGGGTGTCTTTTAAGTGTTTGGACCGCAGCCAGTGTCTTCAAGCAGTACATTGACAGTTATTTTGGTCGACCATCGGTGGCAGCATTGAGTCTGTTCTACAGGGTTTCTAATTTTGCAGCCCCTAGAAGTAGAAGAGTGTTTCCGGTGGAAAATGTGAATACTAGAGGTTGACCGATTAGTCGGAATGGCCGATTTATTGTGAAAACTTGAAGCCGGACCTAATTATCGGTAATCGGCAACCGATCATGGCCGATTACATTGCACTGTTATGCGAGTGCAGCAAGGAGCCAAGGTAAGGTTAGCATTAAATGTATCTTTTAAAAAACAATCGATCTTAACATAATCACTAGTTAAACTAGTAATATCATCAACCATGTGTAGTTATCTAGCTTGTCCTGCGTTGCATATATTCGATGCAGTGCCTGTTAATTTATCATTGAATCACACACTACTTCGCCGAACGGGTGATTTAACAAGCGCATTAACGAAAAAAGCACTGTCGTTGCACCAATGTGTACCTAACCATAAACATCAACGCCTTTCTTAAAATCAATACACAAATATATATTTTTAAACCTGCATATTTAGTTAATATTGCCTGCTAACATGAATTTATTTTAACCTCTTAAGCTTAGGGGGGCGCTATTTCATTTTTGGATAAAAAGACGTTCCCGTTTTTAACCACAATATTTTGTCACAAAAAGATGCTCGACTATGCATGGAATTGATAGCTTTGGAAAGAAGACACTCTGACGTTTCCAGAACTGCAAAGATTTTCACTGTGAGTGCCCCAGAACTCATGCTACAGGCGAAACCAAGATGTTTCTGCAACCAGGAAATGAACAGGATTTCTGAGGCTCCGATTTGCATCATCTCCTTATATGGCTGTGAATGCGACAGGAATGAGCCTACCCTTTCTATCGTTTCCCCAAGGGGTCTGGAGCATTGTGACATATTTGCAGGCATATCATTGGAAGATTGACCATAAGAGACTACATTTTCCAAGTGTCCGCACGGTGTCCTGCGTGGAAATTGGTGCGCAAAACTCAGCTGCTGGTATTTTTCCATGGGATTCTGAGAAAAACCATGCTTCCACGAACGGCATATCAATGAAGAGATATGTGAAAAAACACCTTGAGGATTGATTCAAACAACGTTTGCCATGTTTCGGTCGATATTATGGAGTTAATTCGGAAAAAAGTTCGACGTTTTGGTGACTGAATTTTCGTTTCGTTTCGGTAGCCAAATGTGTTGTAACAAAACGGAGCGATTTGTCCTACACAAAGAATCTTTCAGGAAAAACTGGACATCTGCTATGTAACTGAGAGTCTCCTCATTGAAACATCTGAAGTTCTTCAAAGGTAAATTATTTTATTTGATTCCTTTGCTGGTTTTTGTGAAAATGTTATGTGCTAAATGCTATGCTAAGCTAGCCATCAACACTCTTACACAAATGATTGATTTTCTATGGTTCAAAAGCATATTTTGAAAATCTGAGATGACAGTGTTGTTAAGAAAAGGCTAAGCTTGAGAGCAGGCATATTTATTTCATTTCATTTGCGATTTTTAGAAATCGTTAACGTTGCGTTATGGTAATGAGCCTGAGGGTGTAGTCACGCTGCCGGATCCGGTATCGGTAGTTCAGAGAGGTTAACTAGGGAAATTGTGTCACTTCTCCTGCGTTCTGTGCAACAGAGTCAGGCTATATGCAGCAGTTTGGGCCGCCTGGCTCGTTGCGAACTGTGTGAAGACTATTTCTTCCTAACAAAGACAGCCAACTTCGCCAAACGGGATGATTTAACAAAAGCGCATTTGCAAAAAAAAGCACAATCGTTGCACGAATGTACCTAACCATAAACATCAATGCCTTTCTTAAAATCAATAAACAGAAGTATATTTTTTAAAACATGCATATTTAGTCAAAAAATTCATGTTAGCAGGCAATATTAAACTAGGGATATTGTGTCACTTCTCTTGCGTTCTTTACACGCAGAGTCAGGGTATATGCAACAGTTTGGGCCACCTGGCTCGTTGCGAACTAATTTGCCAGAATTATGACATAACATTGAAGGTTGTGCAATGTAACAGCAATATTTAGACTTATGGATGCCACCCGTTAGATAAAATACAGAACGGTTCTGTATTTCACTGAAAGAATAAACATTTTGTTTTCGAAACGATAGTTTCCAGATTTGACCCTATTAATGACCTACGGCCTATGATTTGATAGAGGAATCTGATTGAGTGGTGGTAGGCAGCAGCAGGCTCATAGGCATTCATTCAAACAGCACTTTACTGCATTTGCGAGAAGCTCTTCGCAATGCTTCAAGCATTGCGCTGTTTATGACTTCAATCCTATCAATTCCCAAGATTAGGCTGGCAATACTAAAGAACCTATTAGAACATCCAATAGTCAAAGGTATATGAAATACAAATGGTATAGAGAGAAACAGTCCTATAATAACTACAACCTAAAACTTCTTACCTGGGAACATTGAAGACTCATGTTAAAAGGAACCACCAGCTTTCATATGTTCTGAGCAAGGAACTTGGCATTTCTTTGGCACATTAGTTTCTTCTCCAACACTTTGTTTTTGCATTATTTAAACCAAATTGAACATGTTTCATTATTTATTTGAGATGAAATTGATTTTATTAATGTATTATATTAAGTTAAAATAAGTGTTCATTGTTCATTCAGTATTGTTGTAATTGTCATTAGTACAACTATATATATATAAAAATCACCCGATTTATCACTATTGGCTTTTTTTGGTCCTCCAATAATCTGTATCGGCAACTAGCCATCTAACATTAAAAGTCAGTCAAAATGTTAATTTAAATGGTCATTTAAATGGCTAGTTGGGAGACGAATATAAATGATCCGTGCCATTTGAAAAAATCCTGCAAAATTAGTACAAAACCAAAGATATTGATACATTTTATGCAACTGATCTTGTGTCATTGTGTTGACTATACACTTTTAAACTAACATCACCAATCTGAGGGAAAATGTTTGTGTAATTCCCGCCAATGTGATGTAGTCAAAACGTCAATTTGTGTAATGTAGGAACACAATCATAACATCATGGAAAGAAGTATATGGTAAAATAATAATTAAATATCCTAATTTAGGATAATAGTAAATGAAGCAAACGCAGATGTTATCACATTGCTATATTATTCTCTCGTTTAACCAGTTAGACAGATAAAAAAAAGTGTCCTAAACACAATTTAACCAGGCGATCTATAAACTAGATTGTCTATGCGGAAGGATGAATATTTGACGTCCTTACACTTGCTCGTCCGCAACATAAGGGATTCAACAGAATGTTGCTGACGACTAGGTAGCTAGTGTAGTTAGTTAGCTTCGCTAGTTAACTATATTAGAAAGCTTACAACTGGCAGTTTAAATAGCAAGCTGACTTAAATCGATTATTCTCCATTTATGTGAGAATAGTTAATACAAACTGACTAGCTAGCTAGTGTATGAACATTCTAGTACGCTAGCTAGCTACTTCGTAGCTAACCTTAACTGGCTTGACCTGCAGTCAAGGCCGCATTTCTTACTTTTGTGGTTTTGTTAGCTGTGACGTACGTAAATGAAATCATAGCCATCAGTCCATCACAATCTCTGCTGTTGATAGTAATGTAAAGTGCTTTCTCATAAATTCGACATCAATAGATGGAAATATCTCCTTACTTGCTGGGTTGGTGGCAGCGCCGCCAAAGTTGAACGCCATGATTACTCCTGTTCACAGCAAATTGGGTCCGTGCAGGAAGTGTCGTTGGATTGTATAGTTCCGCGAAATAAATTCCTCTTCTTCTTTGATGAGGTTTAATGGTGGTTGGCATCCAATAAATGTTGCATTACAGCCACCTACTAGACTGGAGTATAACTGCTTTATAACTTTGCTTGAATTTTTAAAAACAAATAAACAAATACCCTACTATCTAACACTACACTCACAAAAAACAGCATACTCCAATGTTTAAATATATTTAGTCCTACTTCAGGCCAACAGCCTGAAAGGATGGGACACCACCACTTAACACACCCTGTAACTCTTCTGACGTTCAGTCTCGCACACCCAAATACCTCTCTGCATCTGCCACCACAACCTCAATTTTCTGCGACTTACATTCCATCCCTGCAGTACAGTTCATAACCATTGCTATAAATGCTAACTGAAACATATATCACTTGTTGGTTTATCCCTCTGTATTGGTACAGATCTACTCACACCACTCCTCTCAGGATCCTTGACCCTTCTTCCCCTACTTTCTTCACTGCCTCAGCATATGACAACCTCTGCACTACTATAACCCTGGAAACCTCAACCTGCCTCTCTCGCATGGGACATTTCTGATCCCCAGCCCCATGGGCACCCCTACATACAGTATACCACTACTTTCCCCAATGCTACACATTATTTTGTCTCATGCCCTTCTGCACACATCTCACACCTAGTAACCTCCCTCCTACACACTGCTGCCACATGCCCATAAGCTTGACACCTGTAAAAAATGTAATATATTCGGCACAAAAGCTTGTGCAGAATAACTTATAGATCCTGACATCACATTTTCAGGCAAAGCCTCAACATCAAAACTCAAAAGAACAGACAAACTCTTTTGTTTCACCACTCACACCACCCTGTCTGCATCGCAGTATACTACGAGTATCACAAACACCAGGAATCTTCCCCTTCAGTTGGTCAGCTTTCACATTTACCACTACCCCAGTAATCACTCCTTTGAATTTATTTTATTTTGGGTAACAGACATATACAACAAAATGTACGATGTGGACCCAAAGGATATCAATTAAAAGTATTCATTAAAATGCTTGTTTCCAAAGTGGTTCTCAATGGTAAAAATGGTGCCCTTTTCTTGCGAGCAAAACAATTCACATCTCTTGCCCCCATTCGTTTAACGCGGAGCGCCGACTCTCTCTAACCAGCAGAAACACAAACAATTATCACAAGACCACTTCTGGTTACTCTCACCGATTCCACAGCACCCTACTCTGTTTTCACTCACCCTGAAGCCACAAATGGATCAGCCAAAAGGCAACTGTCCACTTTTTCCAAAAACGAAACTCCTGCTGTCACAGACTCATCTTTAACCTAACCCTCGGTGCAAGCCTCAGGCTAAGAGAACTTCACCACACCTACCACCTCAGATAGTTCGCACTCATTCACTTCCATTTCTCCTCCTGTCTTGAGCTCACTCTGCTTAAACTTTCTACCAGTCTTCTTTATAAACAAACCATCTCCCCTTTTCCCGTTACTCAAGCTCGCCCTCTTCCTCCCTCTCTCAGACCTCCTCTACCTCTCTTTTTCCCTCCATTCCTCCTTATAATAATACTGCACTTCTGACAGACATTTTGTTCTTGCCTTCTCAAGGGACGCCATTTAACCGTCTGTCACAATCTCCCCCGCAAATTAAATGTTCAGTTGATATAGTTCTAACATATAAGTTGAAATAGTGATTTTATTATAAAAACTCTTTTTTTCAGACATCAATTCAATGCTCTAGTTTCTACTGTATATTTGAAATTGAGCATCTAGTTTACATCATCATAAAACATAGGCTACACAATGTCTTGGTCAAATGAAAAGCCACATCATCTACACCTCACCTGGGGTGTATTCATTAGTTGTCATGTCTAGAAGGGATACAACTTTTGCTTTGCATTTTAAATAACCCTACCTCGAACCTTAACTTAATTATCCTAACCAGTTATGTTAATTATCCTAACCTGCTGCGTAAATTCTCCTAATTTGTTACGAATTACATTTACATGACATTACATTTCATAACACTTTTCTAAACACATTAAGTGTGTTCCCTCAAGCCACTACTCTACTATCACATACAGTACCAGTCAAAAGTTTGGACACCTACTCAATTCCAGGGTTTTTCTTTATTTGTACTATTTCTACATTGTAGAATAATAGTGAAGACATTAAAACTATGAAATAACAAGTATGGAATGAGATTGCTTTATATAAACGTACCATGTATGTAAAATGTATGTACAGTACCAGTCATTCAAGTGTTAAACAAATCAAAATATATTTGAAATTCTTCAAACCCTGTAACGACGGGGGAGTGGAATGAGTGAGGAGTCAGATGCAGAGAGCGAAATGAACGGGAAAACACTTTAATGTCCTTCAAATCGTAACAGGTCCAAAACATGGGTGAATGCCCAAAACACTGGCGCAACACCAACCCAAAACCTAGACGCACACTGGACAGCGAAAAACCCAAAACCAAAACACGATACATCACCAAACGTAACGACCAACAAGCCCGCACAAACACCAGCGGGCAAAACGAACTTAAATAACACCCATCCCAAAACCCCAACATGGAACAGGTGAAAACAATTAGACAAAAACAAACGAAAAGGAAAAAGGGATCGCTAATAGACCGGCGACGACGACCGCCGAGCGCCACCCCTGACGTGCGGCTCCCTCAGCGCGCCGACACCGGCCTCGGGGACGACCCGGGGGGCGAGGCGCAGGGCGATCCGGATGGAGGCGATGGAACTCCCTTAGTATAGTGGGATCCAATATACAGTGCCTTGCGAAAGTATTCGGCCCCCTTGAACTTTGGTCTGGACTTTGACTTGGCCATTCTAACACCTGGATATGTTTATTTTTGAACCATTCCATTGTAGATTTTGTTTAATGTTTTGGATCATTGTCTTGTTGGAAGACAAATCTCCGACCCAGTCTCAGGTCTTTTGCAGACTCCATCAGGTTTTCTTCCAGAATGGTCCTGTATTTGGCTCCACCCATCTTCCCATCAATTTTAACCATCTTCCCTGTCCCTGCTGAAGAAAAGCAGGCCCAAACCATGATGCTGCCACAACCATGTTTGACAGTGGGGATGGTGTGTTCAGGGTGATGAGCTGTGTTGCTTTTACGCCAAACATAACATTTTGCATTGTTGCCAAAAAGTTCAATTTTGGTTTCATCTGACCAGAGCACCTTCTTCCACATGTTTGGTGTGTCTCCCAGGTGGCTTGTGGCAAACTTTAAACAACACTTTTATGGATATCTTTAAGAAATGGCTTTCTTCTTGCCACTCTTCCATAAAGGCCAGATTTGTGCAATATACGACTGATTGTTGTCCTATGGACAGAGTCTCCCACCTCAGCTGTAGATCTCTGCAGTTCATCCAGAGTGATCATGGGCCTCTTGGCTGCATCTCTGATCAGTCTTCTCCTTGTATGAGCTGAAAGTTTAGAGGGACGGCCAGGTCTTGGTAGATTTGCAGTGGTCTGATACTCCTTCCATTTCAATATTATCGCTTGCACAGTGCTCCTTGGGATGTTTAAAGCTTGGGAAATCTTTTTGTATCCAAATCCGGCTTTAAACTTCTTCACAACAGTATCTCGGACCTGCCTGGTGTGTTCCTTGTTCTTCATGATGCTCTCTGCGCTTTTAACGGACCTCTGAGACTATCACAGTGCAGGTGCATTTATACAGAGACTTGATTACACACAGGTGGATTGTATTTATCATCATTAGTCATTTAGGTCAACATTGGATCATTCAGAGATCCTCACTGAACTTCTGGAGAGAGTTTACTGCACTGAAAGTAAAGGGGCAGAATAATTTTGCACGCCCAATTTTTCTGTTTTTGATTTGTTAAAAAAGTTTGAAATATCCAATAAATGTCGTTCCACTTCATGATTGTGTCCCACTTGTTGTTGATTCTTCACAAAAAAAAAATACAGTTTTATATCTTTATGTTTGAAGCCTGAAATGTGGCAAAAGGTCGCAAAGTTCAAGGGGGCCGAATACTTTCGCAAGGCACTGTATCCCCCCTCCCAGTCCACGAGGTACTGCAGGCCCCTCACCCGGAGTCTGGAGTCTAGAATGGACCGTATCGTGTACGCCGGTGACGGTCAGCGCTCTTCTTCTGCCGTCCACTGCCGTCCACTCGCCTGACGCAATGACTCCTGGACGGCTCTCCAGATCTCCTTAGAGCACTGCACCCACTCCTCCACCACAGGAGCCTTGGTCTGGCTCTGATGCCATGGTGCCAGAACCGGCTGGTACCCCAACACGCACCCAAACGGTGACATGTTGGTAGAGGAGTGGCTTAGTGGGTTCTGGGCCATTTCCCAGGGGATGTATCTCGCCCACTCCCCTGGCCGGTCCTGGCAATACGACCGCAGAAACCTACCCACCTCCTGGTTCACTCTCTCCACCTGCCCATTACTCTCCGGGTGATAACCCGAGGTCAGGCTGACCGAGACCCCCAGCCGCTCCATAAACACCTTCCATACTGGGAACCCCGATCAGAAACGATATCCTCAAGCTCCCCGTAGTGCCAAAAGACATGGGTGAATAGTGCCTCCGCAGTCTGCAGGGCCATAGGGAGTCCGGGCAACGGGATAAGACGGCAGGACTTAAAGAAACGATCCACAACGACCAGGATCGTCGTGTTCCCCTGAGACAGGGGAAGATCCGTAAGAAAATCCACCGATAGATGGGACCACGGCCATTGTGGAGCGGGGAGGGGTTGTAATTTCCCTCGTGGCAAATGTCTAGGAGCCTTACTCTGAGCGCATACCGTACACGAGGAGACATAGAATCGCACGTCTCTCACCAAGGTAGGCCACCAGTACTTCCCTCTAAGACTTCGCACCATCCTGGAAATACCCAGGTGACCTGATGAGGGTAGACTATGTGCCCATCGAATCAATTGATCACGAACAGCGAGCGGCACGTACCTACGACCCTCCGGGCACTGTGGAGGCGCAGTTTCCACCCTTAGTGCCCGCTTGATGTCCGTGTCCACCTCCCATACTACCGGTGCTACCAGCTTGGCAACCGGAATGATGGGAGTAGGATCGATGGACCGGTCATCAGTGTCGTATAGGCGGGACAGTGTGTCGGCCTTAGTATTGAGGGAACCTGGTCGATACGAGATCGTAAAACGGAATTGGGTGAAATACATGGCCCACCTTGCCTGACGAGGATTCAGTCTCCTAGCTGATCGGATATACTCCAGGTTACGATGGTCAGTCCAGATGAGAAAAGGGTGGTTAGCCCCCTCAAGCCAGTGTCTCCACACCTTCAGAGCCTTAACCATGGCCAACAACTCCCTATCCCCCACATCATAATTCCGCTCCGCTGGCCCGAGCTTCCTCGAAAAAAAAGCACAGGGGCGGAGCTTCGGTGGCGTACCCGAGCGCTGGGAGAGCACAGCTCCAACCCCAGCCTCGGATGCGTCCACCTCAACTATAAATGCCAAAGAAGGGTCCGGATGCGCCAACACTGGCGCTTCGGTGAACAGCGCATTCAAACGGCGGAATGCTCCGTCCACCTCTGCTGACCACTGCAAATGCACCGGCCCCCCCTTCAGCAGTGAGGTAATAGGGGCCGCCACCTGGCCAAAGCAGGTCATGCTCCAGCAGTCGCCCAAGAACCTTGTGCACCAGAGACACATGCTTGGCGCGTGTAGCGGAGTAGATCAAGATGTCGTCAATATACACCATTACACCCTGTCCGTGCAGGTCTCTGAGAATCTCATCAACGAAGGATTGAAAGATGGCTGGAGCATTCTTTAACGCGTACGGCATGACGAGGTACTCATAATGGCCAGATGTGGTACTAAATATGGTTTTCCACTCATCTCCCTCCCAAATACGCACCAGATTATACGCGCTCCTGAGATCCAGTTTTGATCCAGTTTTTTTCACCTTTATTTAACCAGGTAGGCTATTTGAGAACAAGTTCTCATTTGCAAGTGCGACCTGGCCAAGATAAAGCATAGCAGTGTGAACAGACAACACAGAGTTACACATGGAGTAAACAATTAACAAGTCAATAACACAGTAGAAAAAAAGAGAGTCTATATACATTGTGTGCGAAAGGCATGAGGAGGTAGGCGAATAATTACAATTTTGCAGATTAACACTGGAGTGATAAATGATCAGATGGTCATGTACAGGTAGAGATATTGGTGTGCAAAAGAGCAGAAAAGTAAATAAATAAAAACAGTATGGGGATGAGGTAGGTAAAAATGGGTGGGCTATTTACTGATAGACTATGTACAGCTGCAGCGATCGGTTAGCTGCTCAGATAGCAGATGTTTGAAGTTGGTGAGGGAGATAAAAGTCTCCAACTTCAGCGATTTTTGCAATTCGTTCCAGTCACAGGCAGCAGAGAACTGGAATGAAAGGCGGCCAAATGATTCCACCTCCGTAGCGATGAGAGGTAGTGGGTAACTAAAACCCACAGTGATGGAATTTAGACCTCGATAATCAATACACGGACGCAAACCACCCTCCTTTTTCTTCACGAAAAAGAAACTCGAGGAGACGGGTGACATGGAGGGCCGAATGTACCCCTGTCCCAGAGCCTCCGTGACATATGTCTCCATAGACAACGTCCTGGGACAACGGATACACGTGACTCCTGGGGAGTGCAGCGTTTACCTGGAGGTTTATCATGCAATCCCCCGGTCGATGGGGTGGTAATAGGGTCACCTTCTTCTTACTGAAGGCGATAGCCAAATCGGCATACTCAGCAGGAATGCGCACGGTGGAAACCTGGTCTGAACTCTCCACCGTTGTCGCACCAATGGAAACTCCTAAACACCTGCCTGAACACTCATCAGACCACCCCTGGAGAGCTCCCTGTCTCCACGAAAGTTTAGGATTGTGAATAGCCAGCCAGTGAATCCCCAGTACCACCGGAAACGCAGGTGAATCGATTAGGAACAGACTAATCCGTTCCTTATGATCCCCCTGCGTAATCATCTCCAGAGGAATCGTGGCCTCCCTGACCAGCCCTGACCCTAACGGTCGACTATCTAAGGAGTGCACGGGGAAGGGGGGATCTACCTTAACTAACGGAATCCTCAACCTCTGAGTGAGTCTGCGATCTATAAAATTCCCCGCTGCACCTGAATCGACTAGCGCCTTATTCTGGAGAGAGGGGAAAAACTTAAGGAAACAGATTAACAAAAACATGTGTCCAACAGGAAGCTCTGGGAGAGTGTGGTGCTGTCACTGGGGTGACCGAGGAGTGTTCCGCCTGCCCTCTCGACTCCCAGATGGACTCCTCCAGCACCGACCGGAATTGTGCCCTCTCCGGCCACAATGGGTACAGGAGGAGCCCCCTCCTCCATTCTCCCTAGACGCAGCCCCTCCTAGCTCCATCGGGATTGGAACTGACAGGACCCTTTCAGAACGTCCGCGAGCAGCCAGCAGATGGTCTAGCCGGATAGACATGTCGATCAGCTCATCCAAGCTGAGCGTAGCTCCCTGCAGACGTCCTCTCTTAGGCTACACCTATAATGGTCTATCAGGGCCCTGACGTTCCACCCAGCTCCAGCGGCCAAAGTCCGGAAATCCAACGCAAAGTCCTGCGCGCTCCTCGTCCCCTGCCGGAGATGGAACAACCTCTTATCCGCTGCTCGGCCCTCCGGAGCATGATCAAACACAGCCCGGAAACGGCGGGTGAACTCCAGGTAGTGGCCACTCGCTGAGTCGGGCCCGTTCCAAACGGCGTTGGCCCATTCCAGGGCCCTACCCGTCAGGCAGGAGACGAGGACACTCACGCTCTCCTCGTCCGATGGAGCAGGCCGAACGGTGGCCAAGTAGAGCTCTAGTTGTAGCAGAAATCCCTGGCACTCCGCCGCCGCTCCATTGTACTCCCTCGGCGACGTGATGCGCAGAGCGCTGGCACCGGATCCCGCTAGAGGAGATGGTAGAGTTGTTGCAGCCAGCAGATGGTCTAGCCGGATAGACATGTCGATCAGCTCATCCAAGCTGAGCGTAGTGTCCCGACAAGCCAGCTCCCTGCAGACGTCCTCTCTTAGGCTACACCTATAATGGTCTATCAGGGCCCTGTCGTTCCACCCAGCTCCAGCGGCCAAAGTCCGGAAATCCAACGCAAAGTCCTGCTCGCTCCTCGTCCCCTGCCGGAGATGGAACAACCTCTTATCCGCTGCTCGGCCCTCCGGAGCATGATCGAACACAGCCCGGAAACGGCGGGTGAACTCCAGGTAGTGGCCCCTCGCTGAGTCGGGCCCGTTCCAAACGGCGTTGGCCCACTCCAGGGCCCTACCCGTCAGGCAGGAGACGAGGACACTCACGCTCTCCTCGTCCGATGGAGCAGGCCGAACGGTGGCCAAGTAGAGCTCTAGTTGTAGCAGAAATCCCTGGCACCCCGCCGCCGCTCCATTGTACTCCCTCGGAGACGTGATGCGCAGAGCGCTGGCACCGGATCCCGCTAGAGGAGATGGTAGAGTTGTTGGTGGGAGGGTAGGTTGGGTAGTAGGGAGACCACTCCTCTCCCAACGATCCATCCTCTCCATCATTTGATTGCTGATCCGATGCAATGGAGGATGGACGTATGATGAAGGACTCTCTCCTCCATCTGGTGGTGCGGGCTTCTGTAACTTCGGGTGAGTGGAATGAGTGAGGAGTCAGATGCAGATAGCGAAATGAACGGGAAAACGCTTTAATGTCCTTCAAATCGTAACAGGTCCAAAACATGGGTGAATGCCCAAAACACTGGCGCAAAACCAACCCAAAACCTAGACGCACACTGGACAGCGAAAAACCCAAAACCAAAACACGATACATCACCAAACGTAACAACCAACAAGCCCGCACAAACACCAGCGGGCAAAACGAACTTAAATAACACCCATCCCAAAACCCCAACATGGAACAGGTGAAAACAATTAGACAAAAACAAACGAAAAGGAAAAAGGGATCGGTGGCAGCTAATAGACCGGTGATGATGACCGCCGAGCGCCACCCGAGCAGGAAGGGGAGCCATCTTTGGTGGTATTCGTGACAAACCCTTTCCCTTGATGACAGCTTTGCACGCTCTTGGCATTCTCTCATCCAGCTTCACCTGGAATGATTTTCCAACAGTCTTGAAGGAGTTCCCACATATGCTGGACTCTGCGGTCCAACTCATCCCAAACCATCTTAATAGAGTTGAGGTCGGGGATATAAAACATATTTTGATTTGTTTAACACTTTGGTTAATACATGATTCCATATGTGTTATTTCATAGTTTTGATGTCTTCACTATTCTACATTGTAGAAAATAGTAAAAATAAAGAAAAATGAATGACTGGTACTGTACATACATTTTGCATACACATTTTACATACATGGTACTTTTATATAAAGCAATCTCATAAGAATAATACATTAACAAAACATAAGCTTTTTAATCCCACCCCTCACCCACTCTCAGCCCATACCACCTATCACCATGCCTCAGGACTACCTGGCATGATGACTCCTTGCTGTCCCCAGTCCACCTGGCCGTGCTGCTGCTCCAGTTTCAACTGTTCTGCCTGTGATTATTATTATTTGACCAGGCTGGTCATTTATGAACATTTGAACATCTTGGCCATGTTCTGTTATAATCTCCACCCAGCACAGCCAGAAGAGGACTGGCCACCACTCATAGCCTGGTTCTTCTCTAGGTTTCTTCCTAGGTTTTGGCCTTTCTAGGGAGTTTTTCCTAGTCACCGTGCTTCTACACCTGCATTGCTTGCTGTTTGGGGTTTTAGGCTGGGTTTCTGTACAGCACTTTGAGATCTCAGCTGATGTACGAAGGGCTATATAAATACATTTGATTTGATTTGATTTGAAATTGTAACCAGCTTTGTATGACTTGTGTTGAGGCTAGGGGGCAGTATTTTCACTTTTGGATGAAAGGCGTGCCCAGAGTAAACGGCCTCCTACTCTTTCCCAGATGGGAATATATGCATAGTATTATTTCTGGTGGATAGAAAACACTCTGAAGTTTCTCAAACTGTTTGAATTATGTCTGTGAGTATAACAGAACTCATATGGCAGACAAAAACCTGAGAAGAAATCCAAACAGGAAGTGAGAACTCAATATAGAAAACAGAGCCATTGGATGTCCACCTTAGATATGGATGAGAATGCACTTCCTAGGGCTTCCACAAGATGTCACTGTCTTTAGATTCTGGTTGTATGATTCTACTATGAAGGAGGGGCTCATAATAGCTCTTTGGGTGGGTGGTCTGGTAGAAAGCCTCGGTCTCATTACGCGCGGTCACGAGAGAGTGTCCTACCGTTCCTATGCCTTTCTTCAGACAAAGAAATTCTCCGGTTGGAACCTTATTGCTGATTAATGTTTAAAACATCCTAAATATGGATTGCATACTTTTTGAGTTTTTGTCTGGAGAAATTGCTCGTGCTTTTTGAGGATTGAATGCTGGGCTGAACAAGCTAACAACAAGTGGCTAAATTATGGGCTTTTTGGAACTTTATGGAACAAATCAGTCATTTATTGTCGAACTGGGATTCCTGGAACTGCCTTGTGATGAAGATATTCAAAGGAAAGTGAATATTTATAGTGTTTTTTGTAGCTTCTGTTGATGCCAAAATGGCGGCTATTTCTTTGGGTTCTGAGCCCCGTTCTCAGATTATTATTTTTCCGTAAAGTGAAAAAAAAAAAATCTGACACAGCGGTTGCATAGAGGATACATTTATCTTTAATTCTGTGAATAGCACTTGCATCTTTTATCAATGTTTTGGAATCAAAACATTACTGCATGTAACGCACCAATGTAAACTGAGATTTTTATATATATATATATATATGCACATTATCGAACAAAACACACAATACATGAGTATAACATGATGTCCTATGAGTGTCATCTGATGGAGATAATCAAAGGTTAGTGATTCATTTTATCTATATTTATGCTTTTGTGACTGTGAAATATCGCTCTGTGTGTTTTTGAATTTGGTTGTCATCTAACATAAATATATGTTGTGTTTTCGCTGTAAAACATTTTAACATTTTAATTTGCTGTATTGGACTTGTTAATGTGTGAAAGTTAAATATTTCGAAATAATATTTTTATCAGCTGAATGGGAGGGCGTGTTCCCTTCAGGGAACTCCTTGTGCCCCCCTAGCCCCAACAGGTTTTAAGAAAGGGTGATACTTTAAACTAAATTTCATGTTCAATTAGTCTGAAATCAGTTGTAATCTGTATAAAGGCAAAAATGATTTTGTTTTTGTGACGGCTGAGCCTTTCTTTATAATCTACAGAAGAACCATTTTGGGTTTAAGTATAACTGTTACACCCTGATCTGTTTCACCTGTCTTTGTGATTGTCTCCACCCCCCTTCAGGTGTCGTCCATCTTCCCCATTATCCCTTGTGTATTTATACCTGTGTTCTCTGTTTGTCTGTTGCCAGTACGTCTGCCTTGACTGCCTGTCGACCTGTACCTTTGCCCCTCTCTGGATTACCGACCTCTGCCTTACCCTAACCGTGAGCCTGCCTGATGTCTGGTACCGTTTCCCCACCTTTGGCTTGCTGAGCCCTGCCTGCCTTGACCTGTCTATCGCCTACCCATTGAATTATTAAACTATTGTTTATTCGACGTGGCCTGCATCTGTGTCTTATCTACATAACTGATAGTACAAACTGGTCATGACTGATCCAGCAGGTCCGGACCAGCTGCGCAACACCATCTCTTCCCAAGGAGCCTCCATTGCTAGGCACAGGGAATTGCTTCGTGGGCTGATGGAGGAGGTCCAAACGTTGGCTGAGTGCCATGACCGGGCGTTGGACATGCTGCTGGAGCAATTCCGCGGGTCGTCTGGGGGGCAGCCTGCCTCGGTGGTAAACCCACCGCCCCTCAGCAACTCGGCAGTTAGCAGTGCCACTCCACCGGCCATTCCAACTTCCCCGGGAGCCCTGGTTACCTCCTCGAGCTTGCGGCTTGGGAGTTGCCCATAGATTTTGACTCCCTCATCGCTTTGACCATCCACATTGATGGGCAATTGTGGGAACGGCAGATGGAAAGGATATTTGATTTCACTCACATGTTCAGGGATTCCACCTCGCCTCCGAGTCATCCTGGAAGACCCCGACAGTCCCGTGGCCAAGAGACTCTGAGATTTGGCGACCTTCCTCGAGAGTCACCGAGGAGTGCCGAGGCACTGTTTCCCGAGTCCATGCAACTAGACAGGGCTGGGCTGTCGCCAGCGGAACGGCAACACCGGATCAGCACAAGGAGCTGTCTATATTGCGGGACTTTTGTTCATTTTGTGTCCTCGCGTCCGGTAAAAGACCAGGCTCACCGGTAGGAGAGAGTACTCTAGGGGGCCAAATGGGGAACCTTTTTGCTTGCCTTACTTGCAGCCTTTTTCATGTCATTCTGCTGTGGGGAAACCAGTCCAAATGTCTCCGGGTCCACTTCCATCAACCTACTTGTGTCAGGGAATCACAGTGAGACCATTCAGTACTGCTAATCAAGGCCCCGCATATTCCTGTGGTTTTGGGATTCTCCTGGCCCCAGTGACATCAACTGGTCTACGGGTGCCATCATGGACTGGAGTCTGTTCTGCCACGGCCATTGTCTGAAGTCAGCGCAACATGCCCCTGGTACGCCTTCCTGGGTCCTCAGAGGTGTTTCCCGGTGCTCTCCGCCATTCCTGCGGAGTACTAGGATCTTCGGGAGGTGTTCATCAAGTCCCGGGACACTTCCGTTCCTCCGCAGCGCCCCTCTGACTGTGGGATTGACTTTCTCCCTAGCACTACTCCGCCCCGGGGGCGTCTTTACTCGCTGTCGGGACCTGAAACCAAGGCTATGGAGGACTCCATTGCGGACTCCCTAGCTACTGGATTTATCCGTCCCTCTTCCTCTCCCGCTGGCTCAGGGGTGTGTGCATTGACTACTGGGGACTTAATGACATCACTGTAAAGAACCGTTATCCGCTACCACTAATTTCCTCGGCCTTCGAGCCGCTCCATGGGGCCACTGTGTTCTCCAAGCTGGATCTACGAAATGCCTACCACCTGGTGCGGATACGAGAGTGGGACGAGTGGAAGACTGCCTTCAACACAGCCAGTGGCCACTACACATATCTGGTGATGCCCTTTGGCCTCACCAACGGCCCTGCCGTGTTCCAGCCTCTGGTGAATGACGTTCTCCTTGACGAGAGTGGGACGAGTGGACATGCTGAACCTGTTCGTCTTCGTCTACATTGATGACATCCTAGTCGTCTCCCGCTCCCCCCAAGAATCCGTGCTCCATTTTCGGCAGGTTCTCCAGCACCTTCTGGAGAACCAGTTGTTTGTTAAGGCAGAAAAATTAGTTCCATCGCTCCACCATTCCCTTTCTGGGCTACATCATCTCTGCTGGAAGCGTCAAGATGGATCCAGAGAAGGTGAAAGCGTTGGTGGATTGGCCTCAGCCTATGTCCAGGTGCATCTGCAATGCCTCCTGGGGTTCGCCAACTTTTATCAACGCTTTATCTGGGTTTACAGCACCCTGGCTTCATCCCTTGTCTGCCCTCACCCCTACCAAGTTTCCGTTCACATGGTCCACGGCCTCTGACCGGGCGTTCCGGGACCTTAATTAAACACCACTTCACCACTGCTCTGATCCTGGTTCATCCGAACCCTTACCGTCAGTTTGTGGTGGAGGCAGATGCTTCGGACGTCGGAGTGGGGGCTGTTCTGTCCCAACATTCTGCCCTGTAGGTTAACTTCTTCGATATAGGGGGCGCTCTTAAAATCTTTGGATAAAAAAATGTTCCCGTTTTAAACAAGATATTTTGTCACGAAAAGATGTTCGACTATGCATATAATTGACAGATTTGGAAAGAAAACACACTGACGTTTCCAAAACTGCAAAGATATTATCTGTGAGTGCCACAGAACTGATGCTACAGGCAATACCAAGATAACATTTCAAACATGAAATGCCCCAGATTTTGAAGGTGCTGTGTTCCAATGTCTCCTTATATGGCTGTGAATGCGCCAGGAATGAGCTTAGACTTTCTGTCGTTTCCCCAAGGTGTCTGCAGCATTGTGACGTATTTGTAGGCATATCATTGGAAGATTGACCATAAGAGACTACATTTACTAGGTGCTCGCTTGGTGTCCTCCGTCAAAATTATTGCGTAATCTCCAGCTGCGTGTATTTTTCCATTTGGTTCAGAGGAGAAACCAAACTGCCACGAATGATTTATCATCGAATAGATATGTGAAAAACACCTTGAGGATAGATTCTAAACAACGTTTGCCATGTTTCTATCGATATTATGGAGTTAATTTGGAAAAAAGTTTGACGTTGTAATGACTGAATTTTCTGTTTTTTTTCTTAGCCAAACCTGATGAACAAATGGAGCGATTTCTCCTACACAAATAATATTTTTGGAAAAACTGAACATTTGCTATCTAACTGAGAGTCTCCTCATTGAAAACATCCGAAGTTCTTCAAAGGTAAATTATTTTATTTGAATGCTTTTCTTGTTTTTGTGAAAATGTTACCTGCTGAATGCTAGGCTTAATGCTATGCTAGCTATCAATACTCTTACACAAATGCTTGTGTAGCTATGGTTGAAAAGCATATTTTGAAAATCTGAGATGACAGTGCTGTTAACAAAAGGCTAAGCTTGTGAGTGAATATATTTCTTTAACTTCATTTGTGATTTTCATAAATAGTTAACGTTGCGTTATGGAAATGAGCTTGAGGCTATGATTACGCTCCCGGATACGGGATTGCTCGACGCAAGAAGTTAAGCTGCATCCCTGCGCCTTCTCCCATCACCTCACCGCCACCGGAGAGGAATTACGATGTGGGGAATCGGGAGCTTCTCGCAGTGACGATGGCATTGGAGGAATTAAGGCACTGGCTCGAAGGGGTGGAACATCCGTTCATTGTGTGGACCAGCCACAAAAACCTGGAGTATCTCCACACCGCCAAGTGTCTCAATTCCAGGCAGGTGGGTTGGGCCCTGCTGTTTTCCCAGTTCAACTTTTCCCTCTCCGACCGGCCGGGATTAAAGAACGTCAAGCCGGATTCCCTGTCTCGCCACTATAGCCCCACGGCTACCACCCAAGAGCCCGAGACCATTCCACCTTGTGCCCGGCGACGCACTTCAGCTGGGGTATCGGGAAACAGGTTCGGGAGGCGCAGCGGTCCCAGCGGTCCCAGCCGAACCGGATGTTCGTGCCTGATGCTGTCTACTCCACGGTCCTGGAGTGGGCCCATTCCTCCAGGCTTGCCTTGCACCCGGGCTCCCAGCAAACCCTGGCCTTCGTGCTCTAACGCTTTTGGTGGCCTACCATGGTTCCGGACGTTGCCGCCTTTGTCGCCACCTGCACGGTCTTTTCACGGAACAAGACCCATCGACAAGCTCCGACTGGCCTCCTCCAACATCTGCCCTTCCCTCACCGCCCATGGTCTCACATCTCCCTGGACTTTGTCATGGGTCTCCCCCCGTCTAATGGCAACACCACCATCCTGACCGTGGTGGATCACTTTTCCAAGGTCGCCAACTTTATTTCTCTCCCCAAGTTACTCTCTGCCAAGGAGACGGCCCAGCTCATGGTGCAGCACTTCTTCTGGATCAATGGACTGCCTGTGGACATGGTCTCCGACCGCGGCCCTCAGTTCTCATCCCAGTTCTGGAAGGCATTCTGCACCTTCATTGGGTTGTCGGCCAGTCTGTCCTCTGGGTTCCATCCCCAGTCTAACTGCCAGTCAGAGCGAGCCAACCAGGACATTGAGACCCCCCTGTGCTGCCTGTTCTCTGCCAACCCCACCACCTGGAGCCAGCAGCTGGTGTGGGTGGAAGACGCCCGCAACACCCTTCCCTGCTCTGCCAAGGGGCCTATCACCGTTTGAGTGTTCCCTGGGGTATCAGCACCCGCTCTGAGCAGGAAGAGGAGGTCAGCATACCTTCTGCCCAGATGTTTGTCCGCCGCTGTTGTCGTACCTGGAGGAGAGCCCAGTCGGTCCTCCTCAAGTCCACCTCCAGGTATCGATGACAAGCGGATCGCCATCGGACCCCAGCTCACCAGTATCGTCTCGGGCAGAAGGTATGGCTATCCACCCGGGATCTGCTCTTCCAGGTGTAATCCCGCAAACACTCCCCTCGGTTTATCAACCCATTCCCCATCTCCCAGATCATTAGCCCATTTGATGTTCGTCTTCTGTTGTCCCATACCCTTTGTATACATCCCACCTTTCATGTGGCCAGAGTCAAATTCATGTCTCACAGCCCTTTGTCTCCTGTTTCCTTGTCCTCCTGGTTTTGACCCTTGCCTGCCCCTGACTCCGAGCCTGCCTGCCGACCTGTACCTTTTCCCCCTTCTGTATTAGCAACCTCTGCCTTACCCTGACCCTGCCTGCCATCCGGTACCATTGCCCCACCTCTGGTTTGCTGACCCCAGCCTGTCTGAACCTGTCTATCGCCTGCCCCATTGAATTATTAAACTATTGTTTATTTGACATGGCTTGCATTTGGGTCTTACCTTCATACCTGATAATAACTTATGCATGAGTGAAGCTTTTAGTGAGGTTTAAAGCTTTAATATTGAATACTTTTAGCCCCCCAAACTCATATTCATTATATAAATAGGTTTGTTTATTTGGTTTAGCGTTCCAAATAAAATTAAATATTTCTTTGCTCATATGATTTATAATGTGTTGAAAATCCCAATTTTTTTGCATAGTCAATTTACACACAGTTCTGACACACACACTTACGCCACCAGACAAGCCACCAGGGGTCTTTTCACCGTCCACAAATCCAGAACAAATTCAAGAAAGCATACAGTATTATATAGAGCCATTATTTCATGGAGCTCTGTTCTATCTCATATTTCTCAAATAAACAGCAAACCTAATTTTAAAAAACACATAAAGAAACACCTCACGGCACAACGCCTCTCCCCTATTTGACCTAGATAGTTTGTCTGTATGCATTAATATGTGCCTTTTTTAACGTATGTAGTTTTGTCCTTGAGTTGTTCTTGTCTGTTAAAATACAGTGTTTACACTACCTTGTAGTTTAACAATAAAATGGGGTGTAGATATACTTAAGCTAAAAAAATATGAATTGAATATCAATTTCAATAGAAAGTTTGCAAAAAAAGACAAGATTCTGCAACCATGGAGAGTTAAATACTCTTTGGTCCTATCACAGTTTACTTACATACTAATGGTGCTGTCTATTCCAGACTCGTTTTTTAAACATCTGATAAAGGTTATGAATTGTGCCACTTGTCGTGGAGAATCGTAACAAAATTGAACACTTACAAGAACTTGTGAATTCAATATAGGCTTCTAATACAAACATATCAGAATCCTAGATGGTCTGCAGAACACACACTTGTCCAGAGCACTGGCTCTGATTTATACGCATACAACATATGAGTCCAATCCACATGCAAATGAAGTTACTTCCCTCAGTCCATCTGCCACCATTATATCTCAATCTGTGCATCCTGCTTGTTCAGCTCGATAACGCCCATATCTGCTTTCAGTTAAGTTATAATAGTGGCAGGACGTCTTCATGTCCCAAAAATAATACATGACCATTTTATGCTATGGGCCCCCTTACGTTCAGCCTGGTGTGTTCTTTGGTATGTCTGTCCTTATTAGGACTCATAGACTATGTGTCTCTTCTCTTCATGTCGTAAAAATATATGCCCTATGTCTATAGTCCATCCGTTGGTCATTTGGCTGACCCCCTCCTTTGTATGGCCCTCTGACATTGGTTTGTCCAGCTGTCCTATGCTCTCAAGGCCTTACTCTGGCCTCCTGTCCTATACAATAGACAATGCATTTTACCAGAATGGCAAATGCACTCTAAGTGTATCTTTCTCTTGTGTTACAGTATTATGTTCCTCCCTATATGTACATCTTTCTCCCACACACTCAAGAAGTGCTTCTGCTTTTTCTTCTTGTTCCTCGTTAGTGTGTCCTTTTTCCCTGTTGTTGCTGTGCTGTTGTCATCACGTTCATAGAATCTAGTGATTTTCTCTTCTGTGGCAGTGCTAATTATGTTACACTGATTTTTCCTGGAGTATTGAAGACTTGATGGCCTGTTTTCATTTGCCCTCATTGCTTTTGTTGAAAATCCTAATTCTCTGTTTGCAGCTTTGACCAAGCCATACTTTGTCAGGATGTTGCCTCTGAGAATTTTTGAAGCCACTTGTTTGTCTTTGGCACTGCACATTTTTATACTTTTGTTTTAACTCTAAATCCTTCTCAAGTTCTTCGGAGTTCCCTTCATTTGCTGTTCTGTCTTTGTCTTTGGGGAATCTTGTCTCTTCATTTTGTTCATCAGTCGATCATACCTTTTTTTGTTTTTTTCACTTTGCGTAAAGCATTATCAAGTTTGACATTTGTCATACTAAGATCTCTGTATGCTTTTGAGCGACCTCTTCCAACCTTTTTCCTTCCAGCAAGTATTCGACTTCTCATTCATGTTGCAGACGATGAGGAAGGGGTACCAGGGTGTGCATCAGGGGTAGGTAAGTTAGGGGCAGGTATGTTAGCCTCATGTTCTCGCTGCAAGTCATCTGGTGACTGAGGTGGTGTGTTGGCTGATAGGTAGGTCTCCATTGCAACTGTTCTCTTTAAAGTCTGTCTTCTATTCCGTTGGTTACATTTTCATTGCCATCGCTTGTTTCTTTGTTCTCGTTTTGTAAGCTCAGAGATAGATTTCACTTCTCCCTTCTCTTTTTTCCAGTGTCTCTCCCTGTCTTTTGGCAGATGTTCCTGGTATCGTATAGGATAAAAACACATTTTATTTCTATATGTCTGTGACCTCTGTGCTGTTTTATGTGGCATCTTCTAAAAATAAAGACAAATACTACTTAGTTTTTAACCTTGGAGCATTTTCTAGATTCAATTAATTTAAAACATGATTAAATTAAAACAAATGTTAAGTAGAAATGAATAAGATAATGTATTTGTGTCATTTCCACCACTTTGTCATTTCCATTACATTTAAGTTTGTGATGGGAATGACTGATGGAAATGACATTTCTACAGTTTCTGGAGAAAATTGACAGACAGCTTAGCGTGCTTTGATTATTATTACAGCTAGCATATCGTTTACCTTAAATACATAAAATATTTAAAAAATGCAAAAGTTCTACCACAAATTAAAGAAATTATAGCCTGTTTGGAAATGACTGACAATTAAAATATTCTCAACACAATCAATATTTACCTCGACTTTTCTTAAACTTCAGGACATCACATCTGGAACAACTGTCCACTGCAGCCATGTGCTTCAGTGTCACAATATGTTTCCATGTTAATTAAATTAACATTCTCTTGAAAAAACTTTATTAATGAGGAATTTGTCCTCAGTGGTGGAAATGACACCACTCCCAAAGGACAGGTATAGCTTGTGTAAAAAACAATATAAAGGGCATACTCACAATAAATATTGATATAGATTTTATTTCATTGACTCTTTCTGTAGTACATAACATTATATAATGCTGAATTATTAATGTTTTCTCATGGAAAAACATAGTTGAAGCTTAAAAGTCTGGGTCAGGGACAAGGGCAAAATAGTGAAATTGAGGTATAAAATGCATCTAAAAAGTAGCTAAAATACTTGATAGAGAGGTGTTTAAAAAAGTATGGGGTGGTTGCAGTGTGAACTTAACATACAAGTATTTGTTTTATTTTGCATAAAATACCCAAAATTGACCCGAGGACATGGAAGTGCCCATATTATATTATTTGCATTTGACAAACGGCAGCCAAGCATCGATCGTCATGTCCAGTGGCTATTTTAGCATGTAAATCTTGGTGGGGCAAAAAAAAATAATTTGGGATGCATGCCAGCAAAGCCACTACACAACACAACACTAAACAATACATTAATTGCACTATACCAGTGCTACACCTGGCTATCAGCGGTGCCTTGTCTGTCAGCGTAACAGTTTATTCAGCCTCATTTACTGCCTTTTAAAAAACATAGCTGATATGGCTGACATGCTTAAACAAATGTGGTTTCTACCCACCGTTGAGATGTACAAACTATGGCATAAGGGGACGACAAGCGGATAAGAGGCAATCCGTAATATCGATTAAGACATTAATGGGCGAGCTAGGACGGACGTAGTCAATATAACAATTTGTTTCAGCACTTTTGAAATGTACTGCGACAGAATTCAGAACATGGGCCATTCTCTCTGTACACCAAGTCAGAACCCAAGTCAGCAGGATAAATAAATGGGGCATATAAGCAGACAAAAAGCTCTTACAATATTCGATGATTACATTTCTCAAAAACAGGTTATAGGCTACATGTGCACCACCAAGTCAGAACAGTAGGCTAAATTAAGAAGTGAAAATAGACCAAATTATTAGGGTGAGGCATATGGGCTAATAACAGCTTAGTACCAAACATACACTTAGTATATACATATCTCACTGGCATATTACGTAATTTACGCAGCAGCATAAAAAACATGTTTGGACTCACTTTGTGCTGTGCTCACTTGAAGTGGAAGGTGGCGTGACGGTCCTTCGTGGGCAAATTTTGTCATCAAAGTCTGTCATTCTCTGGATTTATGGTGCTTCCAAGACAACTGGGAAATCGGTCTTCAGGTCGTAGCTCTAGAAAGAGGCCCGAGTTCCCGATTTACAATTCTGAGTTGGATGAAAGTTCAAAACGTATTTTTCCAGTAATAGCTCGTTTTTCCCGAGTTCCCAGTTGTCTTGAACTCACGAAGTTCTGAGTTAACAGTTGTTTTGAGCGCGGCAAAAATCATGCTTCATTGACAGCATGGCCAATATTGAATGGCCATGCTGTCAGGAAAAGAGACCCTTAATAACTTCTTATGGCTAGGGGTCGCGCCAGCGCCCCCCCCCCCCCCCCCGCTGAAAAGGCAGCGTGGGATATTCAAAAATATTTTTTTGAAATATTTCACTTTCACACATTGACAAGTCCAATACAGCAAATGAAAGATAAACATCTTGCTAATCTACCCATCGTGTCCGATTTTTTAAATGTTTTACAGCAAAAACACAACATATATTTATGTTAGATCACCGCTAAATCCCCAAAAACATACAGCCATTTTTCCCAGCCAAAGATAGTCACAAAAGCAGAATTAGAGATAGAATTAATCACTAACCTTTGATAATCTTCATCCGATGACACTCATATGACACCATGGTACACAATACATTTATGTTTTGTTCGATAATATGCATATTTATATCCACAAATCTCGGTTTACATTGACGCCATGTTCAGAAATGCCTCCAAAATATCCGGAGTAATTACAGAGAGCTATGCCAGATAACAGAAATACTCATCATAAACTTTGACGAAAGATACATGTTTTATGTATAATTAAAGATACACTGGTTCTTAATGCAACCGCTGTCAGATTTTTTAAAAACGTATCGAAAAAAGCATACCATGCAATAATCTAAAACGGCGCTAAGACGTAACAATATTTCTCTGCCATGTTGGAGTCAACAGAAATACGAAATTACATCATAAATATTCCCTTACCTTTGATGATCTTTCATCAGAATTCAGTGCTAGGAGTCCTAGTTCCACAATAAATCGTTGTTTTGTTCCATAATGTCCATTACTAGTGTCCAACCTCAGGAGGCTGAAGAAATTCGGATTGTCACCAAAAGCACTCACAAACTTTTACAGATGCACAATCGAAAGCATCCTGTCGGGCTTTATCACCACCTGGTACTGCAACTGCTCCGCCCACAACCGTAAGGCTCTGAAGAGGGTAGTGACGTCTGCACAACGCATCACCGGGGGCAAACTACCTGCCCTCCAGGACACCTACACCACCCGATGTCACAGAAAGGCCATAAAGATCATCAAGGACAACAACCACCCGAGCCACTGCCTGTTCACCCCGCTATCATCCAGATGGCGAGGTCAGTACAGGTGCATCAAAGCAGGGACCGAGAGACTGAAAAACAGCTTCTATCTCAAGGCCATCAGGCTGTTAAACAGCCACCACTAACATTGAGTGGCTGCTGCCAACATACTGACTCAACTCCAGCCACTTTAAACATGGAAATTGATGGAAAAAATTTATCACTAGCCACTTTAAACAATGCCACTTAATATAATGTTTACATACCCTACATTACTCATCTCATCTCATATGTATATGTATATACTGTACTCTATATCATCTACTGCATCTTGCCATCTTTATGTAATACATGTATCACTAGCCACTTTAAACTATGCCACGTTATGTTTATATACCCTACATTACTCATCTCATATGTATATAGTGTACTCTATTCCATCTACTGCATCTTGCCTATTTCCGTTCTGTACCATCATTCATTCATATATCTTTATGTACATATTCTTTATCCCTTTACACTTGTGTGTATAAGGTAGTAGTTGTGGAATTGTTAGGCTAGATTGCTCGTTGGTTATTCCTGCATTGTCGGAACTAGAAGCACAAGCATTTCGCTACACTCGCATTAACATCTGCTAACCATGTGTATGTATTTCTCAGAGTTCTAACCGGGTCGGTTCAAACACAGTTGAATTGTTCTCTGTGTTTTCTTTAGGCACACACACACACACACATTCCTCTCTTTCCCCAGACTTATGTTTAATATTTTTATTATACCTTATATATGCTACATAACCTATACTCCCTAATTGTTAAGTTTCCGGGTAGAATTATTTAATCATTATCTTTAACCTTATAAATTATTAAATCAGATAGAAATCAAATCAAACATTATTTGTCACATCCTTTAGTCCACGATCAGCTCCTTTTGTCTTGCTCACATTGAGGGAGAGGTTGTTGTCCTGGCACCACACTGACAGTTCTCTGACCTCCTCCCTATAGGCCGTCTCATCGTTGTTGTGATCAGGCCTACCACTGTTGTGTCATAGGGAGTACAGGAGGGGACTTAGTCCACACCTCTGAGGGGCCCCAGTGTTAAGCGTGGCAGATGTGTTGTTGCCTACTGTTACCACCTGGGGGTGGCCCTTCAGGAAGTCCAGGATCCAGTTGCAGAGGGAGGTGTTTAGTCCCAGAGTCCTTAGCTTAGTGATGAGCTTCGTGGGCACTATGGTGTTGAACACTGAGCTGTAGTCAATGAACATGACCAGCCTTTCAAAGCACTTCATGGCTACCCACGTGATTGCTACAGGGCTGTAATCATTTAGGCAGGTTACCGTCGCTTCCTTGGGCATAGGGACTATGGTGGTCTGCTTGAAACATGTAGGTATTACAGACTCGGTCAGGGAGAGGTTGAAAATGTCAGTGAAGACACTTGGCAGTTGGTCGCGCATGCTTTGAGTACATGTCCTGGTAATCCGTCTGACCTAGTGGCTTTGTGAATGTTAAACTGTTTAAATGTTTTGTTTACATCGGCTACCGAGAGCGCTATCACACAGTCATCTAGAACAGCTGGTGCTCTCGTGTATGCTTCAGTACTGCTTGCCTCGAAGCGAGCATAAAAGGCATTCAACTTGTCTGGTAGGCTTGCGTAGAAGAGGAGAGAGTAGCGGCAGAGAACATCAAGGTAGGGGCTGAGTGGGTAGGATTGGAGGAGAGATTGGGAGAAAATGAAACAAAGTAGTGATCAAAGATATAGAGGGGGGTTGCAGTAAGATTAGTAGGCAAACAGCCTCTAGTGAAAATGAGGTCAAGTGTATTGCCTACCTTGTGAGTGGAAGGTGAATGGGAAAGTGTGAAATCAAAATAGGAAAGAAGTGGAAAGAAAGAGGTGGAAAGAAATTAATTGAAATTAGGGGTCAGGAGGTTATATTCACTCAGTACAATGAGTGGTGAGCCATCGTCTGGAAATCAGCTTGACAATGTGTCAAGCTCATTGAGGTACGATAGATGACAACAATGTTAAGCTTGAGGGACAAGTGACAGTGACTGTATGGAATTTAGATGAGGAGATAGACAGGTGAAAGGCGGAAAAGAGAAAATCTCCACTTAGGAGAAATGAGTAGCCCTGTGCCACTACTGCTACGACCAGATACTCTCAGACTATGAGAGAACACATAGTCAGATGACAAGAGAGCAGCTGGAGTAGCAGTATCCTCTGGGGTAATCCATGTCCATGTCAGGGCCAGAAAGTGTAGGGTCTGAAGGGCAATATAGACTGAGATGAACTCAGTCTTTTTGACCACAGGTCGGCAGTTCCAAACGCTGCTGGAGACTAGGATTCCACATGGGTTGTATGAGCATGGTACACTAAAGTATAAGGGTTGCAGACATGGGGTGGGGTGTGTCTGTAAACATACAGAGAAAAGAGCGAACTGTGATAGGAAGCACACACATACTTGCCAAAAGAGCCAAATGAGATCATCAGAAAATAACTAGGTAAGATACTCAACTGAGTATCTTTAACTCTGTACTGTTGGAAAAGACCTGTGAGTAAGCATTTCACTGTTAGTCTACACTTGCATGTGACAAATACCCTTTTATTTTATTGACAGGATGGAACTGTTATTCTGAAGGATTCCAAAAATCTGTGACCCAAACATGGAGTGGGGGATTACACCAGCCTACTGAAAGATCTGGTGAAGGAGAAGATGATGGGCAAGAAAAATATTTTTTGAGTGAATATGGAATGGAGGAATGCACAGAACTTTTGGAAGAGCTTGAGGAGGAAATGGAACGGGATGAGGAGGAGGAGGAATTAAATGTGGTGTCAGGTGCAGTGATGACTGCTGAGAAGAAGTTGAATGTAGAGGAAAGTAGTGAGGTGAGGAAGGTGGGTGCGAATAGTGCAAAAACAGGGACAGGTGCTCCAGTAGTTCAGAGATGGAACTTGTTGAGCATGAGGGTGAAGTACCTGCGGCAAGGATCGTCGAATTCGGGCCTCGTCCCAAGGATGCTTATCCCAAGGTTGATAAGGATGATTTTGGCCCAGTGGGAGTGAGATTTGTAGAGAGAATGGATCCTGGCTGTTTGGTTGATCTATATGTGGTGTCAGGTTGGGTGGAGGAGAGGTTGGGGACTGTTGAGTTGGTGAAGGTTACTCAGAGTGTGTTTCCTCTGCTCAGAGGGAGACGGCGCTGTGGATTACGAGATTAGGGACAAGAACTGTGCTTTGCTCTCCAGAGCAGGGTGCCGTTGAAAGGAGTTATATCTGTGGAGTAAGTTGTGTCTGTTAGTTGTGGGGGTGATCATGGGGCTGGAGATCGGAGGTGTCCGGTGGGAGAAAGGCAGATTGAGGTTGCCAGGGTTAGAGTAGTACAGAGAGTGTCGTATGCCGAAGCAGTGAAGAGAGTGGTAGAGGAAGATAGCTACAGAGAGAAGGATCCTGAGAGGATTCCTGTGAGTAGGCAGAGATCAAGAGAGGGTGATGGGAAGAAAATGTGCTTCAGTAAGGTGAGCTTTTTTTAGCATTTATAGCCATGGTTGTCAATTGTACTGTAGAAATTGATGGAAAGGGGGACTCCCGGGTGGCACAGTGGTCTAGGGCACAGCGTCAAATCAAATCAAATTTTATTTGTCACATACACATGGTTAGCAGATGTTAATGCGAGTGTAGCGAAATGCTTGCTAGCTGTGCCACCAGAGACCCTGGGTTCGAGCCCAGGCTCTGTCGCAGCCGGCCGTGACCGGGAGGTCCATGGGGCGATGCACAATTGGCTGGGTTGGGTTGGGTTGTGTTTCGGAGGACGCACGGCTTTGGACCTTCGTCTCTCCCGAGCACGTACGGGAGTTGTAGCGGTGAGACAAGATTCTCCCCATGAAATTGGGGGTAAAATGGATGGAAAGACAGAAAATATAGGTTGTGGTGGAAGCGGCAGAGAAGTATTTGGGAAACAGCTGCAGGGGTTGTTGAGTGGTAGTGATATGTCCTCTCAGACCGTTGCTCTGGAGTAGGACTAGGTAAGGTTAAATAGTGGAGGGGTGGTGTTTTTGTTGTTGTTGAGGGAGCTAGTAGGTGGTAGGGTAATTTTCCTTTTCCACAATTTTGCATTATTGAATCTAAGAATATAATGTAGGTAGGCCATGAATGGTCTCACACGCCAGTACAGCAGGTGGCGCTCTATGCACTTAAAAGTTGGATGCGATCCGCCAACCAAATTCCCAAAGAATAAGAAGATGAAATCCGTGACCCGGAAGTACATAGTTATTCTTGCTTGCTTCACAGCGGTCGCTGTTATTGACAGTTATTTAAAGAATACGATGGTATTTGACTGATAAATAATCCAATCACGGATTGTCAATAACACATGGCAAGCAACTTGAAATTTTGTTTTTGACGTGCACCATGGCAGCTCGCTCAAGGTAAGCAGACAATGATAATGTTAGCTAGTCTACGAACTAGCTAGCTAGGTCAATCAATTTACACAGCATAGTGAGCAAACTAAGAAGAGCAGCTAGTCTAAAATTAGAATTTTGGCATGTTACTTTGATATACGTTTGAATGTAGCTAGAGAGGCTTGTTGTAAAAGTTATCAGTTAAACGTAATACAACTGCGTTACCATACCGTTTTTGGTGGAATCACTGCTCACCACAGCTGTGTAGTGTGATTTAGTTAGCAAGCTTGTGCCACTTCTAACCAGCTGATCGACGACATCGGTGTGTGTTTATATAACTAACGTTAGGTAGCTATAAGGCTGTGAGCTAACTTCAAAACATGCCATCGTACTTAAATTAACAGTGTAGTTTGCTAACAACTATTTTGGATAGCACGGTTTAGTAAAATAATTGCCCATTAACGTTAGCTAGCTACGTTAGGTAATTTAACGTGTGGTACTGTGAGTTTAAACGCGCTAACTGTTTCACATGAATGTAGTTGCTAGTTAGGCAATTAGTTAGACAGTTAGCTCACACTCGTAAGTGTCAGATGGAAATAATTGGTTAGGTAAATCGATGCCTAGCTAATCCTTACTGTATCTAGCAGTTGGCATGCTGTAATAGCTAACTATTTTTAGCTGTTGTGGATTAACCTTATAAGCTAATAGCTAGGTACCGTTAACCGTAGTTAAACGTTTTACAGAAGAACTAGTGTAGCTACATTCAATCATTCCGTGTTGGCATTCAATCTAACTTGCTAACCAGGAGATTGAATATGGCGACTAGTTAGCTACGCCTCCTGCGCATTTACAGCCTTTTACAGTGGTGTCAATTGAAACCGTTTTCCCAACCTGTTTTCCAATAAAGCCCATTGCCCCAAACTCAGGGAAAGGGAGGAATGCAAGTTAACATTGTGCCCGTTAATTGTACGTTTCTAGCAATCTTTTGAAGACAATCAGAAACTTTGAATATCAGGTTTGAGACGAATAACATGCGAGGCTCTGTCACTCGGTGTCACAACACTGACCTCAAAACAGGAGTTTATAATAATAATATTCACAGAAGTACATCCCTGTTTGGGTTCATGAAAGTTAAATTGGTCTAATGCTTTGGTATGGCATTAGACCTGTCTTCTGGAATAAACTATTGTAGCCAGCTGATGTCTGCTCATGAAACTAAACCTAAAGGTGTGTATGGCCCAGGAGAACTAGCCTACTAGCTTGGGCTGTGACATATCAGTATCAATGTTTTTCCATGGCAAAAACGAAAACATGAAGCAGAAAAGTCCTCGTGTATGTACAATATTGTGTGAAACAAATTAATGTGACTCTGGATAACATGTTTGTTTCCAACATTAGGACTGTTTTTCTAAAAACGTTAAATCAGATTCATGTTTTGTTTCCTTGCCACAATACTAAGAAGTATGGCAAAATTGGTATTGTGTAGGGATGTGCATCTCTCCTTACAAACACGATTCAATACGCATCTAGATAAATGGGCTCTGACACGATGCTGGAAAGATACACTTTTTTTCTTTTGATAACGAATCAGTCTGATTTGATTAGTCAGGAGCTGAGCTGGATGTGTGTGTGAGAGCTGAGCCATCGGGCAGGTTAAGCCACTACCACTTAGATTAGGGGGGCAATTTATGTTTTTGGCCCCCTACTTTTTATCTGAAATCCTCATCACCCACTGAATAACTTGTCATATAGCAGATACTTATTTTTTGCTCGTCATATGCCAATATTTATCTTTAGAAATGAGCTATGACATAGCCAATTAATACAGTTTTATATTTCACTTCCATTGTGTTTACATCAGTGCCTGAATATCTTTTCACTACCCCCAATCTATATCAGTCAGTGAGTTCTGAGTAGCCTAATGATACAGGGTAACCCACATGTTGATCTTTCTCCAGGCCTAGCTCTCAGGAATGACCCAGCTTGTCCTCTGCCTGGTGTTTTCATGTGCCTTCCTCGTGTAATGACAGGGAGCAGAGATGTAAGTTAAGATGGGGTGAAGAGGGTAATAATTAGTACTACTCCATATTTTCAACCACAGTGGTGGCTGCATCATGTTATGGGTATGCTTGTAATATTTAAGGATTGGGGAGTTTTCAGGATAAAAAAATGTATGTAATGGAGCCAAGAACTGCTTTCCACCAGACAGTGGGAGATGAATTCACCTTTCAGCAGGACAATAACCTAAAACACATGGCCAAATCTACACTGGAGTTGCTTACCAAGAAGACAGTGAATGTTCCTGAGTGACCGAGTTAGTTTTTACTAAAATCTGCAAAAAAAAAATCAAGAATTATTGGCAAGAATTAAATAAAAAAAAAATAATAATCCTGGGCAAATGTTGCACAATCCAGGTGTAGAAAGCTCTTAGAGACTTACCTAGAAAGGCTCACGGCTTTAATTGCTCCCAAAGTATTTACTCAGGGATGTGAATACTTATGTATACTGTGAATACTTATGTAAATGAGATATTTTTGTATTTACAAAACATTTGAAAACAAAAAATCAACATGTTCACTGTCATTATGGGTGAACAAAATAATATACACTGCTCAAAAAAATAAAGGGGACACTAACACATCCTAGATCTGAATGAATGAAATATTCTTGTTAAATACTGTTTTCTTTACATAGTTGCATGTGCTGACAACAAATTATCAACCCATGGAGGTCTGGATTTGGAGTCACACTCAAAATTAAAGTGGATAACCATACTACAGGCTGATCCAACTTTGATGTAATGTCCTTAAAACAAGTCAAAATGAGGCTCAGTAGTGTGTGTGGCCTCCACGTGCCTGTATGACCTCCCTTCAACGCCTGGGCATGCTCCTGGTGAGGTGGCGTATGGTCTCCTGAGGGATCTCCTCCCAGACCTGAACTAAAGCATCCAACAACTCCTGGAGAGTCTGTGGTGCAACGTGGCGTTGGTGGATGGAGCGAGACATGATGTCCCAGATGTGCTCAATTGGATTCAGGTCTGGGGAACCGGCGGGGCAGTCCATAGCATCAATGCCTTCCTCTTGCAGGAACTGCTGACACACTCCAGCCACATGAGGTCTAGCATTAGGAGGAACCCAGGGCCAACCGCACCAGCATATGGTCTCACAAGGGGTCTGAGGATCTCATCTCTGTACCTAATGGCAATCAGGCTACCTCTGGCGAGCACATGGAGTGATGTGTGGCCCCCCAAAGAAATGCCACCCCACACCATGACTGACCCACCGCCAAACCGGTCATGCTGGAGGATGTTGCAGGCAGCAGAACGTTCTCCACGGCGTCTCCAGACTCTGTCACATCTGTCACATGTTCTCAGTGTGAACCTGCTTTCATCTGTGAAGAGCACAGGGCGCCAGTGGCGAATTTTCCAATCTTGGTGTTCTCTGGCAAATGCCAAACGTCCTGCACGGTGTTGGGCTGTAAGCACAACCCCACCTGTGGACGTCGGGCCCTCATACCACCCTCATGGAGTCTGTTTCTGACCGTTTGAGCAGACACATGCACATTTGTGGCCTGCTGGAGTTCAGCAAACCTTCTTGCCACAGCTCACATTGATGTGCCATCCTGGATGAGCTGCACTACCTGAGCCACTTGTGTGTGTTGTAGACTCTGTCTCATGATACCACTAGAGTGAAAGCACCGCCAGCATTCAAGTGACCAAAACATCAGCCAGGAAGCATAGGAACTGAGAAGTGGTCTGTACGGTGGTCACCACCTGCAGAACCACTCCTTTATTGGGGGTGTCTTGCTAATTGCCTATAATTTCCACCTGTTGTCTATTCCATTTGCACAACAGCATGTGAAATGTATTGTCAATCAGTGTTGCTTCCTAAGTGGACAGTTTGATTTCATAGAAGTGTGATTGACTTGGAGTTACATTGTGTTGTTTAAGTGTTTGCTTTATCTTTTTGAGCAGTGTATTATTATGACCTGCTAGATCTACTGTCTATTTTATATTATGACATTTCAGCTAGATCTACTGTCTATTTTATATTATGACATTTCAGCTAGATCTACTGTCTTTATTATATTACAACAGACCAGCTTTATCTACTGTCTCCATTTCACTTTGGCCATTGTTGTGTGGGCCTGCCCTCCCCTCAACAGCATCAAATCGGCTATTTCATGTGGGTTGGGGTGGGGCGGCAGACACACGCATCTCACATTTCATGACATTTCATGTCTATATAATGCTTCTAAAATAAATAAAAATCACAAATAATATTTTATATTATTAATTTCAAACAAGGGCATTCGCATAAGTCCAAAACAATGTCCTCTCCCGTTCAAAAAATATTCCTCCATAATCGCTAAATGAATAGTCCTACAACAATCTGTCTCACATTCCCATTCAATTTATTCAAAAAATTGTGTACATCTGTATATCTAGACTTAGATTTAGCTTTCCCTGACTTAGTCGCCATAATGATTAAATTGTGTACATCTGTATATCTAGACTTAGATTTAGCTTTCCCTGACTTAGTCGCCATAATGATTTTATATATATATATATATATCAGCTGAATATGCGAAACAACGCTGTGCGTAATGTGTTTCTCCTTCCGGTATGAAACTTCAATAGCGAATTACTCTCTTTACGCCAGAGCTTACTACATGTGTTGGTCTTGCAACACATAAACATGACCTATTGCCGTTTACCTCAGCTCATTGGCTATCTACCCAGCTAGATTTCAAGACGATCAGTGGTCATTGGGTTAAAATACAGTCAATCAACGAAACAGCAGGCAAATCATTGGTGCACAATGATGTCAGGACTTGCTGTCTTCAAATCCGTTTCTTTCAGTCAATACGTCCCGTGAAATGACCCATCAGGTTTGATTGTGTTACAAACAAACCAGTTGATTGCAGTGAAACCAAACATGACTGGGAAAGTCACGTTCTGGGTGTGTTATTTACCTGGAATGTGTCGGAATCCCGACACAAGCGGTTCACAAAATGTTTTGTGTTAGGCTATAAAAACGGATTTGATCAAACAAAAGATCATTCATTGTGTAACAATGAGCATTGCAATTGCAAACAGACGAAGATCGTCAAAGGTAAACGATTTATTTTAATGCAGTTTGTGATTATGTTACGCCTGTGCTGGTTAAACTTTTTTTTATGGGGCTCTATGCTCAGATAATCGCATCTTCTTTCGCAGTAAATCCTTTTTTAAATCTAACAACGCAGTTGGATTAGCAAGATTCTAGGCTTTCGATAAGTGAGTCACTTGTATTTTCATGAATGTTTAATATGACTTTATGTAGCGATCACGTATGTTGTCGAATTTCAGCCCGCTACCGGGTTCCGTGCTCAGAGAGGTTAACAGTCTGATGGCCTTGAGATAGAAGCTGTTTTTCAGTCTCTCAGTCGCTGCTTTGATGCACCTGTACTGACCTCGCCTTCTGGATGATAGCGGGGTGAACAGGCAGTGGCTCGGGTGGTTGTTGTCCTTGATGATCTTTATGGCCTTCCTGTGACATCGGGTGGTGTAGGTGTCCTGGAGGGCAGGTAGTTTGCCCCCGGTGATGCCTTGTGCAGATGTCACTACCCTCTGGAGAGCCTTACAGTTGTGGATCTGTAGAAGTTTGAGTGCTTTTGGTGACAAGCCAAGTTGAGTTGGAGGCGTGCATGGCCACGCAGTCGTGGGTGAACAGGGAGTACAGGAGAGGGCTCAGAACGCACCCTTGTGGGGCCCCAGTGTTGAGGATCAGGGGGGTGGAAATGTTGTTACCTACCTTCACCACCTGGGGGCTGCCTGTCAGGAAGTCCAGTTGCACAGGGCGGGGTCGAGACTAGAGGTCGACCGATTATGAATTTTCAACACCGATACCGTTTTTTTTTTTTTTTTTTTGTAATGACAATTACATCAGTACTGAATGAACACTTTTAACTTAATATAATACATCAATAAAATCCATTTAGCCTCAAATAATGAAACCTGTTCAATTTGGTTTAAATAATGCAAAAACAAAGTGTTGGAGAAGAAAGTAAAATTTCAATATGTGCTAATGTTTCAGTTCCTTGCTCAGAACATCAGAACATATGAAAGCTGGTGGTTCCTTCTAGTTTTCAATATTCTCAGGTAACAAGTTTTAGGTTGTAGTTATTTTTGGAATTAAAGGACTATTTCCCTCTACCATTTGTATTTCATTAACCTTTGACTATTGGATGTTATTATAGGCACTTTAGTATTGCCAGTGTAACAGTATAGCTTCCGTCCTTCTTCTCGCTCCTCCCTGGGCTCGAACCAGCAACACAACGACAACAGTCACTATCGAAGTAGCGTTACCCATGCAGAGCAAGGGGAACAAGTACTAGAAGGCTCAGAGCGAGTGACGTTTAATGTGAATAATGTGCTTGCCTGACTAAATAAATTGAATGCGTGCATGGGGATTTTTCTGTAGCCGATGCAGTCACACCTAATAAAGTCATGAATAGTGGGAGCAACAGAGTGGTTTGTGCAACACCCTTCAATTGAAGCAGTGGGAAACTAACCAAAGTGGCCACATGTCTCACAAAAACGAATCAAAAATGCCATCACGGTTAGTTTAAGGGAGCAGAAGAATGATTTTCGGTTCAACTCTGAGCTGGATTTGCCAGTCTTTGCAATTAGTTTGTTTGTTTTCTCTCGTTAGCCTTTAGCTAACATCGTCTGTGTGATTTCGCTGTTCATTTTGTTAGTATTTTTGTAAAAGAAGCCCAATAACTTTTTTGCCGACGTGAACATCTGGATACCGCCCAAGCCTAAGTGGTTTACACTTAAAATCATATTTCAGCCTTATCTTATGGCTCCCCCAAATGTGATGGCAACCCATAGGACTGTTTGTATATAATTACACCTGTTTCCAATATAAGCACACATACACCCATCTCCAGTTATGATGAGCACACATGATGACATCCCCCTGGACAGTACTACGCCTAGATTGACTAGGTGTGTACTCAGACTTCTGTGTAAATCATATTGATGTCTACAGAAATTCAGACTTGCGCACAAATTTCAAGTTATGATTTGGCCAATGAGTAAACAGTGGCGTCGATTTTTTTATGTCCTGTGTCTGTCTGATTCACTGCAGCCACAATGAAGAGCGGAATCTCCTTCGCATCCGAGAGTGGGAGAGGCGGAACCAGGAAGCCCTCCAGGAGAAGGAGTTCTACCAGGAGAACGTTCCCCTTTTTGGGGAACCCTACAAGGTGAGTTTGGTTCCTGTTTACCTCTAGGCCTATGTCCTCCTTCAGTTCTAATAACCATGTAGAACTGTGTACTATTTGCGTTGCTGTTTGCTCTTAAGAGAGGTGTTGTGAACCCGATTCCAACCTTTTTATTAGAAACTCTTCAGAGCTTCTTGATGTATTTATGATTTGCTCAGGAAGTGGTCACCTGTGTGCATACCCTTCTGTAATCGCAATGTGGTCGATGTCTAGTAGTAACTGAAGTATAGGCTAGCTCCAGGCTCATGGCAGTTCTCGCCTTTCTCCTCTATTAGGAGGGTTGTGTGATATCGGGGGAGACCTCTTCTATGATACTCCAAATATTGCGATATCCCATATAACTGGTTTGCACAGTTAATTAAAAAATCATTCCAGACTGCAATTGTCTAATACCCATGTCTGGGATCTGTTTGTAAGTGTTTGATGCATGTTTGGTAGCTATAACAAAGGTAAGGAAAAAAAATCTGGAATTATCACAAGCACTTGCATTCTAATGAGTCCTGTGTGGCTTGTGAGTTTCGTAGAGCAAAACCGTCAACACGTGCGTGTTCATGAGCGTCTAAGCTTTCCTAGATGCGTCATAATAGAACAGTAGCTCAGACATTAGAGATGTTTTATTGAACAACTCTAGAGCTCCGGTCTACTGCACAGGCTTTCTGCTATGGGCTGCTCCAGAATAAATAGATCCATCAAATAACATGTCCAGGAGGTTTTCGGCTGAAACGGGTGACTCAGGTGTTAAGAACCATTGAAACCACGGTGCGGTCTTATTGGGTCTGATGGAGTTGTCTTACAGCATGGACATGGTATACACTCGGTGGCCAGTTTATAGTTTGCTCCTATAGACATTGAGTCACGTTGCCGTGGCTTGTTTATATAAAGCAGGCAGACTGTCATCGAGGCATTCAATTACTGTTCCATTGAACACTAGTATGGGCAAAACAAGTGACCTAAACAACGTGGGTGTGGTATGATATGATCGTCAGTGCCAGGGGTACCAGTTCCACTATCTCAGAGATGGCCTGCCTTCTGCACTTTTCACGCGCAAAAGATTATAGGGTTTACCGAGAACGGTGCGACAAACAAAAAAACATCCAGTCAGCGGCAGTCCTATAGACGAAAACAGCTTGTTGATGAGAGGTTGAAGGAGAATGGCAGGAATCATGCAAGCTAACAGGCTGGCCACAAACGGGCAAATAACAGTGGTGTGCAGTATGGCATCTCGGAACGCACTCGTCAGTTCTTGTCACAGCTGGGCTAATGCAGCAGACCCCCACACCGGGTTCCACTCCTATCAGCTGAAAATAGAGTTGGGCGGTATCCAGAGTGTCATAATGTTTCTATACTATACTGGGTATACAGTATTGGCAAATGTGTACAAAGGGCGTTGGATATAATTTTTGACACATCTTTGATTTCTTATCCTTATAAGCAGTGGCATAGCGCACTCTGCCGCGAGGCAAGTGTACGATTTGGGAGAAGGGTGGCGAATTAGGACACATCCTTCTGCCTCAACTCAACATTGCCCTTTTCTGAGGATTTTGTTTGGTGTGACTAGTGATCCCATACATGGAATCCAACCCCAGGGGGTAAGCTAGCTACTGTCACAGAGAACTTTGTCTAGTCTACCACTTTGTAAGGTCACATTGGTTGGCTGCTGTAAATAGTCAGCCAATATTTGAAATTTTGGGCAATACATACACAGAGACTCAAAAGGCAACAGTACATTTAGATATAGTGGGGCAAAAAAGTATTTAGTCAGCCACCAATTGTGCAATTCTCCCACTTCAAAAGATGGGAGAGGCCTGTAAATGTCATCATAGGTACACTTTAACTATGACAGGCGAAATTAGAAAAAAAAAGTCCAGAAAATCACATTGTAGGATTATTAATGAATTTATTTGCTAATTATGGTGGAAAATAAGTATTTGGTCAATAACAAGTTTATCTCAATACTTTGTCACTGCCAAAGGGTATATAACAGAGGTCAAATGTTTTCTGTAAGTCTTCACAAGGTTTTCACACACTGTTGCTGGTATTTTGGCCCATTCCTCCATGCAGATCTCCTCTAGAGCAGTGATGTTTTGGGGCTGTTGCTGGGCAACACGGACTTTCAACTCCCTCCAAAGATTTTCTATGGGGTTGAGATCTGGAGACTGGCTAGGCCACTCCAGGACCTTGAAATGCTTCTTACGAAGCCACTCCTTCGTTGCCCGGGCGGTGTGTTTGGGATCATTGTCATGCTGAAAGACCCAGCCACGTTTCATCTTCAGTGCCCTTGCTGATGGAAGGAGGTTTTCACTCAAAATCTCACGATACATGGCCCCATTCATTCTTTCCTTTACACGGATCAGTCGTCCTGGTCCCTTTGCAGAAAAACAGCCCCAAAGCATGATGTTTCCACCCCCATGCTTTACAGTAGGTATGGTGTTCTTTGGATACAACTCAGCATTCTTTGTCCTCCAAACACGACGAGTTGAGTTTTTACCAAAAAGTTATATTTTGGTTTCATCTGACCATATGACATTCTCCCAATCTTCTTCTGGATCATCCAAATGCTCTCTAGCAAACTTCAGACAGGCCCGGCTTAAGCAGGGGGACACGTCTGGCACTGCAGGATTTGAGTCCCTGGCGGCATAGTGTGTTACTGATGGTAGGCTTTGTTACTTTGGTCCCAGCTCTCTGCAGGTCATTCACTAGGTCCCCCCGTGTAGTTGTGGGATTTTTGCTCACCGTTTTTGTGATAATTTTGACCCCACGGGGTGAGAGCTTGCAGATCGAGGGAGATTATCAGTGGTCTTGTATGTCTTCCATTTCCTAATAATTGCTCTCACAGTTGATTTCTTCAAACCAAGCTGCTTACCTATTGCAGATTCAGTCTTCCCAGCCTGGTGCAGGTCTACAATTTTGTTTCTGGTGTCCTTTGACAGCTCTTTGGTCTTGGCCATAATGGAGTTTGGAGTGTGACTGTTTGAGGTTGTGAACAGGTCTTTTTATACTGATAACAAGTTCAAACCGGTGCCATTAATACAGGTAACGAGTGGAGGACAGAGGAGCCTCTTAAAGAAGTTGTCTTACTTGTTTGTAGGTGACCAAATACTTATTTTCCACCATAATTTGCAAATAAATTCATTAAAAGATTAAAAAAAATAAAAAAAAATCCCCCTCATTTTGTCTGTCATAGTTGAAGTGTACCTATGATTAAAATTACAGGCCTCATCTTTTTAAGTGGGAGAACTTGCACAATTGGTGGCTGACTAAATACTTTTTTGCCCCACTGTACATAAATGTTTATCAGGACCTCACCTAAACTGACATACTTTTTTTATTTGTGAACTACAATATCACCCTCACTGCATGTTGCTCTCGGTTTAGTTAAAAGGTAGGCCTGGACTAGCGATTCTAAGTACGCGTTAGCAGTTTAGGGTCAACTTCTATAACAAGAAAGAGCATGTAACAAGATGCTATTGTTATTCTCGTCTTACTCTCTATCATTCATTTTCAAGGCTAACAACAACCATTGCAGATCTGATAAGAACCCTGTTATAATCAATTGTCCCAACATTGTCTGCAGAACCTAAACTTTTATTTTCTGTTTCAGACAAACAAAGGAGATGAGCTTTCCAGCCGTATACAGAGGATGCTGGGTAGTTATGAAGATGTGAACATCTCCAACTCTCATCTGTGTTTGGACAGTAGCTTCTCTAATGACCCCCCATCTCACGTCACCACAACATATAGGCGGCCATCTCACAGCCGAGACAGAGTGAAGCCTGCATTCCAGAACACTCCTCTGTACGGGGCAGGCCAGAATGGTAGTGGTGGTCCCTCCATTAGCAGGCAAACTTCTCAGCCTCTGAAGAGGCTCCCTGTTCCCTCCTCCCACACCCAGTCCTCACTGGGTCTCAGTCAAGGCCAGGCCAGCCCTGATCCCCTCCAGGGGAAAGCTGAACCCTGCCCCTGGCCAGACCTGAGGGAGTGTGCCAGTCTTACTCCGGTCCTCTCCACCCTGTCCCCCCCAGCTGAACCCCTATCCCCCCTACATTCCAGTGACTCTGAGCCCCAGGACACCCCTGACAGGCACCAAGGATCCCCCCTGCATCCTGACTCCCCTGTCCCAATGGAGGGGTCCCCTCTGGATGACCCCCAGAGAGACATCCCACTTCTGGCCATCGAGGGAGCAACAACCCTGCCCTCTCAGACATTCCCTCTACCACTGGCCTCTAAACCAAATCTGGTCATGCCCCAGAAGCCCACAGCCTACGTCCGGCCCATGGACGGCCAGGACCAGGTGACCAGCGAGTCTCCGGATCTCAAGCCCTCTCCTGAAGGCTTCCATGGACAGTCTTATCATGAACCCTTACCAGACTTGAAAAGCACCAAGCCCAGCCTTTCCAAACTGAAGATTCCATCACAGTCTATAGAGGTAAGCAGCACACTGTTTTGTTTTTAACCATGGTTGTGTGTGTGGGTCCTTATTTTGAATAGCCTATACCCCTCAAACTCAATTCTGAACCGCGAAGCCAGTTAAACTGCATTTTTAAAAATTATTGTTCCCCTCTAATCAGAGACTGATTTATATCTGGGACTCCAGGTGTGCGCAATTAGTTATCAGGTAAAACACAAAACTAGCAGGCTCCGGACCTCATAGGGTAAGAGTTGAGTACCCATGGCCTAAACTGTGAGAAATATCAGTTCATACCAGACACACTGGACTTTAGATTCAAATAAGTTGGCACACTTTAGATACAGTGGCAAAGTTGGTCAGCAAAAAAAATAAACATTACGTAACATCAATGCAACACACCTTGAACATACCATAAAATTTAACATGAACAAGTTCTAAATCAGTCCTATTTCTTAGTTGCTGGTTAATATAGAACTTTTGGCTGCCTTGTTTTGATCTGGAAAGTATCACTGTGACTAGCGACTTAAATATTTGGCAAACTCCAGACATCTTAAAACTATAGACTGATTTTGGACAAAGTTGGCAGCTGTCTGTGGTTTTAAAATCTCTTGCCTACTATCCTAAATCTGTCTTGCCTACTACTTACCCCTGTCCTCTTATCTGATTATCAGCTGTTGTCAAACATGGGTCTGTAAAGATGCTTATCTTTCTCAGTAGTGGTCATCAAATTCTACTAAATGAAAAGCCTAGATGACATCCTGGCATTTTAAAGTGTACTACATTTTTAAGAAATTCACATACCTAATCAGCCTATTATTTCGAATGTAAGTCTGGGTATTCACACATGCCCAATGCGTTCAGCTAAAGATTGCATGTAGGTTATTAACACAAACCCAGTGGAAGTCAAGCAGAACAACCCATTGTCGTCAATCCATTTGCATGCTCTAGTATAGTCCTATTCTCTCTAGGTGAATATTTCCATACTTGGCTTTGATGGGACTTGGAGAGGAGACCTCATCCTGCCTGTGTACCTGTGGGAGGACGCCAACGGGAAAATCATCTGTTTTGCACATCTGTTTTCTGTAATTATGGTTGTTAGAATAGTCTCAAATGATAATTACTGTTGACTGAGACAGACAGGTGACAATTTCTCTATGGGTGAATGTTTACATAATTAACCTTGTTAGTGATTCTCTTCTGTTAATAGGGTACTGTGTTTTTGTTGGCCTAACCAAAGTAATCCAATGCATTTATTTTGACATTCATTTATTTGCCAGGATTGTTACACTTTCAAGCACCTCAAGTCCCTCATCATACTTGCAGATCAGGTTACATTATATTTCCCTTAAAGAGGGTGAGAGTTGAGGCACAACCCACAACCATTTTTTTAATCATAATTGAAAAGGTGAAAGACTCGCTTTTTGTTAAACATTATTTTATTTAAACGACTATTAAAAGCTTGATGTTTCGGACCTTAATCGGAACCCTCAGGTTGTTTTCGCACTAAGAAGAGCTTAAACTTTCCCCACTGCCCCATCCAGAGAGAAGAGGACAGAAAGCTTCTGAGAGCAGACAGTTAGCTCATAGTTGTATTAACCATGCCTCTGCAATGCCTCAGCAAGGCTGTCCACAATAAAAAATATAAAAAAGCCTCTGAGGAATGTGCCCTATCCCCTCCCTCACCCTCCCTCCCCACAGCCCAGGCTGCACCTGCAGCGGCCCTGCTCTGCTCATTGTTGGAGTTCCTGCTGTCCCTTGCACATGTGGACATACACCCAGCAGTGCTGAATAGGCAGGCTGGTGTTTTCACCCACCGCCAGGGCTAATCCAGCACAGGATAGCTGTGCAGTGACTCATAACCCCCACCCCCCTCCTTACTCAACAGACTGAAGGGTCCACATAGAAATGCCACAAATAGAGCTGACATGTCAGAGAACTCGCCTAGTCAATGTCAGAGATGTACATCTGAACTTCTAGATAATGTATTTATATCTGAACTTCCCACAACATTCTGTCCTGCGGAACACATGCAGCGTTCCTTTGATTTGAATCCATAGTGAATGTCCTGGAGAGTGGGTATTGGGTAATGTAGAGGTGTTTGGTGTTCACTCTGGGGTTTCATTGGCGTTTCTGTTTTTTATCAAGCTTGAAGCTACCTGCCCTCTCCCTCCCTGGCTACATGGAGCATTCTGCTCTACCCTACTGTCCATGCTTTGCCTTGACCATACAGAACTGAAATGTTAATAATTCACAATAATCCTGTTTGCATGGGCTGCTCAGATATACCCAGGACCTTAGAGTGAAGGTACTGGGAGGAACTTTTTAGTTCAATAAGTTTCCTCATAGATCTACTAAACTACATACATGCCTGCTAGTGAACTGTCACAATCTTCAGTATGCTCAGGAAATGTTTGCTGTTTAAATACATTTACTTTATAATAAAGCCAGGACTAAACATAGTTATGTTTTGGCTCTGTAGCAGACATTGTGGCCATTACTTCAACTAATGGCTACTCTTTGACTAGTGGGGAAAGTCAGGAAAGTCTTTCGGGGTCAGTGACTAGCCTACAGTAAGGATGCACTGAGAAATGTTTGTGTGCCTTTGCACATCAGCGAAATGCCCACACATCAAGGCCAGCAGTCAGCAGCCTGTTAACACACTAAAAGATAAGACCTCAGTCAGTAGTAATACATCATAGTTGTGGAAGCTGTTCTGTAGGCACTGGCCAAATATAAATGAAATTAAATGAAATTTAATCACACCGTTCGTGTGTCTAGACAGTTGTACAGTTGTAAGCCAATAATTCAATATTGAACTGCAATGCTCAAAGTAGCTAGACTACCTGGCTGCTACACATAAGGAATGCAATACTGTGGTGTTATGTTTGTTGTTATCCAGTCCAGAGGGGTATCCTACAACACAAGCTAGATATTGCTCGTCCGCCTGCCGCTAACTCCAGCAGGCTTGTAACTGCGTTTGCATGTATTTTGGCTATTTGAGCGCCAATCTCTTCATTGAGACAATGCTGAAACATCAATCCATAGGCAGGTCCATGCTACATTTTCAGTTGTGACAAAATCAGTCCAGAGTTAGCCTGCCCAGGAGCAGGTTAGTTCTGATGGATTTGTTGCCATATAAATTGACCTGACTAAAAAGTGAGCCATATTTGTATGACCAAAGTTACCTTGTTAACTTCTCAAACCTGATGCATAGGAATACCCCTCTGGTTCCTGTTTGGAAATGGTCAATGCTGTTGTAGGCTACCCAAACTAAGTCACCAGCATTGGTTACTGTGTGTGGTGGACGATTGTACAGTAGTATGGGGTTTTGAAAGATTGGTGTGTTGTGTTGAGAGAGAGAGAGTTACAGTGCTCTAGAGGAATGCTCTGTCACAACATGCTCATAACAAGCTCTGATCCTCCCCTTTTCTGGGGTTTTTATAGATTTTAACTGCTCTGTCTGTGCTGTGGTGGAGTTTTATGTTATGCATGGTTAAAGCTACAATCCAGACCATTCAGATCTGCAAACATTGAATGGTTAGCCCAAGGGATATGGGGAAAGGAGTGAATTGGATCTGGCTGATACTCTACCAAAGGCTGCTACATACACACTTGTTGGGCCACCGCACTCTTTATCTTCACCTAGCCTCATGTAGTGTTGTCCTGTCTCAGAGCAGCAGCAGCAGCCAGTGAGTCCACACAGTTCTCCTTTGAGCCTTCTGTGTGTCACCCTGTTTATAAAGAGTCAGGGTCTAAATTAGACTAATGACCTAGTCAGCACTGGTTGATTAAGTAATAAGTGGCGCTCCTCTCCTGGCTGTGTTTGGTTCATTGTAGCGTTGCAGAATTGTATTGTTCCTAGAAGAGAAACGGAGAGAAAAGCCTTACCCTCCTCCCACCCAATGCCACCCCACACCTTATATACACTGTAAAAAATTATAAAGTGCTGGTCCCATACTTCATGAGCTGAAATGAAAGATACCAGAAATGTTGCATTAGCACAACATTTTTATTTCTCTCAAATGTTGTGTACAAATTGGTTTATATCCGTTAGTGAGCATTTTTGCCTTTTGTCAAGATATGCCACACCTGTCAGGTGGATGGATTATCAAGAAGCTGATTAAACAGCATGATCCTTACACAGGTGCACCTTGTGCTGGGGACAAAATAAATGTGCAGTTGTCACACAACACAATGCTGCAAATGTTGAGGGAGCGTGCAATTAACTGCAGGAATGCCCACCAGAGCTGTTGCCAGATAATCAGCCTCCAATGACGTTTTAGAGAATTTGTCAAAACATTTAACCGGCCTCACAATCTCCGACCACGTGTATGGCGTTGTGTGAGCGTGCGGTTTGCTGATGTCAACTTTGTAAACAGAGTGCCCATGGTGGTGGTGGGGTTATAGTATGGGCAGCGAACACTTTCATTTTATCGCTGGCAATTTGAATGCATAGATATCGTGACGAGAATGGCCCATTGTCATGTCATCATCTGCCGCCATCTAATGTTTCAGCATTATAAAGGATCTGTACACCATTCCTGGAAGCTGAACATGTCCCAGGTCTTCCATGCTCACCAGACATGTCACCCATTGAGCATGTTTTGGAGGCTCTAGATCGACGTGTACGACACATGGTTCTTCCTTTAAAAGTTGCAGCGTACTACAGCATAGCTTGCATGGTGCCGCAGAATTCTAAGGCATGTTATTTGTCAGCCACTGTTACCATTAATGCTAGTTAGTGCTAGTTTGACCACCAGAGGGCATCTTTGAGAAGCATTTGATAGCATTCAATAATTGCTGTTCAATATGCATTTCATAAATATGACAAGTGTATAAATAAGATGTATGAAACACGTCAGTAAAACCACAATGAGGACATAGCAAGGTTTCATTAGTCATTGGGTACATCGTACGAAAAACAGAGTAATCTTAAATAGACACGTAATTCATGTTCAAATTCACATAGCCACATCATTCAACAGAAATACTCATCATAAATTTAGATTATGATTTTTATTTATTTATCTTTTATTATATATTATTTTACCAGGTAAGTTGACTGAACACATTCTCATTTGCAGCTACGACCTGGGGAATAGTTACAAGAGAGAGGAGCGGGATTAATGAGGCAATTGTTAACTGGGGGTTATTAGGTTTGGGGGCCAGATTGGGAATTTAGCCAGGACACCGGGGTTAACACCCCTACTTTTACGATAAGTGCCATGGGATCTTTGATGACCTCAGAGAGTCAGGACACCCGTTTAACGTCCCATCCGAAAGACGGATACAAGTTATATAAATGGAATTATAGATATACCTCTCCTTAATGCAACCGCTGTGTCAGATTTCAAAAACACTTGCAATAAGCTGAGATGGCGCTCAGAACAATAGAAAAATTAGCCTCCATGTTGGAGTCAACAGAAACCAGAAAATACATGATAAATGTTTCATTTGAACTTCATCAGAATGCATTCCTAGGAATCCCAGGTTCACAATAAATGCTTGATTTTGTTCAATAATGTCCGTTATTTATGTCCAATTAGCTACTTTGGTTAGCGCGTTTGGTAAACAATTCCAAAGTCAAAAAGCGCGTCCACTATAACGTGATGAAATGTCTAAGTTCCGTAACAGTCAGTAGAAACATGTCAAACGATATACTGAATCAATCTTTAGAATGTTGTTTAAATACATATTGAATAACGTTCCAACCCTGGGGAATTAGAATGTCTTCAAATGAGCGGTGGAACGCAGGTCCATCCCTTGTGAACGCGCATAGTGAAAGCATGGTCAACTCGTGGCAGTGGTGACTATTTCCGGTCTCATTCGACCCCCCCCTTCACATTAGAGTCATCAGACAAAGTTCTATTGACTGTTGACATCATCTAGTGAAAGGCGTAGGAAGTGAAAACTCATCCATATCTCGCTGTAATTTCAATGAGAGCTAGGTTGAAAATCTGCCACCCCCAGAAAAAATCCAAACAGGAAGTGGATTTTCTCAGGTTTTTGCCTGCAATATGAGTTCTGTTATACTCACAGACATAATTCAAACAGTTTTAGAAACTTCAGTGTTTTCTATCCAATACTAATAATATGCATATATTAGCAACTGAGACTGAGGAGCTGGCCGTTTACAATGGGCACCTTTTCATCCAAGCTACTCAATACTGCCCCTGCAGCCATAAAAAGTTAAAGACTATCAGAAAGAATGTTTGCACTTATTTATTTTGAATCCAGAGCCATGAATGAGTGAGTCACTCAGCTTTATTTAGATGCCGGGGCTATATGACTGTGCCATCAACTTGATAATATACACTGCTCAAAAAAATAAAGGGAACACTAAAATAACACATCCTAGATCTGAATGAAATATTCTTATTAAATACTTTTTTCTTTACATAGTTGAATGTGCTGACAATATCACACATTATCAATGGAAACCAAATGTATCAACCCATGGACGTCTGGATTTGGAGTCACACTCAAAATTAAAGTGGAAAACCACACAACAGGGTGATCCAACTTTGATGTAATGTCCTTAAAACAAGTCAAAATGAGGCTCAGTAGTGTGTGTGGCCTCCACGTGCCTGTATGACCTCCCTACAACGCCTGGGCATGCTCCTGATGAGGTGGCGGATGGTCTCCTGAGGGATGGACTAAAGCATCTGCCAACTCCTGGAGAGTCTGTGGTGCAACGTGGCGTTGGTGGATGGAGCGAGACATGATGTCCCAGATGTGCTCAATTGGATTCAGGTCTGGGGAACCGGCGGGGCAGTCCATAGCATCAATGCCTTCCTCTTGCAGGAACTGCTGACACACTCCAGCCACATGAGGTCTAGCATTGTCTTGCATTAGGAGGAACCCAGGGCCAACCGCACCAGCATATGGTCTCACAAGGGGTCTGCGGATCTCATCTCGGTACCTAATGGCAGTCAGGCTACCTCTGGTGAGCACATGGAGGGCTGTGCGGCCCCCCAAAGAAATGCCACCCCACACCATGACTGACCCACCGCCAAACCGGTCATGCTGGAGAATGTTGCAGGCAGCAGAACGCTCTCCACGGCGTCTCCAGACTCTGTCACGTCTGTCACGTGCTCAGTGTGAACCTGCTTTCATCTGTGAAGGGCACAGTGGCGAATTTGCCAATCTTTGTGTTCTCTGGCAAATGCCAAACGTCCTGCACGGTGTTCGGGCTGTAAGCACAACCCCCACCTGTGGACGTCGGGCCCTCATACCACCCTCATGGAGTCTGTTTCTGACCGTTTGAACAGACACATGCACATTTGTGGCCTGCTGGAGTTCATTTTGGCAGTGCTCCTCCTAACACAAGGGCGGAGGTAGCGGCCCTGCTACTGGGTTGTTGCCCTCCTACGGCCTCCTCCATGTCTCCTGATGTACTGGCCTGTCTCCTAGTAGCAACTCCATGCTCTGGACACTACGCTGACAGACACAGCAAACCTTCTTGCCACAGCTCGCATTGATGTGCCCTCCTGGATGAGCTGCACTACCTGAGCCACTTGTGTGGGTTGTAGACTCCGTCTCATGCTACCACTAGAGTGAAAGCACCGCCAGCCAGCATTCAAAAGTGACCAAAACATCAGCCAGGAAGCATAGGAACTGAGAAGTGGTCTGTGGTCACCACCTGCAGAACCACTCCTTTATTGGGGGTGTCTTGCTTAATTGCCTATAATTTCCACCTGTTGTCTATTCCATTTGCACAACAGCATGCAAAATTTATTGTGAATCAGTGTTGCTTCCTAAGTGGACAGTTTGATTTCACAGAAGTGTGATTGACTTGGAGTTACATTGTGTTGTTTCAGTGTTCCCTTAATTTTTTTGAGCAGTGTATAACGATACTTATTTGTTTTTCAAAAAAACAAAAGTCTGTGATTTGTAATCAAAATAAAGGCCAAAATAATAGTGTTTTCCAGTTGTCAACAATTTGTTTACCTTTATTTGCCTACTATGTTCCATTATTTCTGTCATTCAGTGATATTTATTCCCACAGTAATTTATGGATCCATAAGGAAATAAACATCTGCATTTTGAATGAGTATTTGTATCATTTTAACAAAAGCATAAAGATGCTGATGAAGAAATTGTACTGTATATGCTTCATCCAACATTTTGCGGTTTCATGAGGTCGCCCACACGTAACTTTATGTAGGTGCTGAGGCTATATGACTGTGCATCAACTTGATTATTTAGCAGACATCACTTGCTTATGTTCAGTCAACACACATCTTAAGAATATGAGGAACGGTGCTGAAATAGTCATCCACGGCGGGTAGGCTATATATAACAATATTTTTAAGATGAGGTTTTTTTGGATAACAAAATAAAGTGAGCATTTTGTAATCTGATTAAAGGCCAAAATATTTATTTCTGTTTTTAGAGGAACAGAAGGACCTTCCCTAACCCGGATGACACTGGGACAATTGTGCGCCGCCCTATGGGACTCCCAATCACGGTCAGCCTGGATGTGATACAGCCTGGATTCGAACCAGGGACTGTAGTGATGTCTGATGTCTGTTGCACTGAGATGCAGTGCCTTAGACCACTGCGCCACTCAGGAGCCATGACCAATGTATATTGTCCTGCAAATAGCCCATTCTAGAAACGTTGTTTACAACGTTTTGTGAAAAACAGGGTTAATAATACGTTTTCCCCTTCCACAAGGTAAAGGTTCCAATTCATATTTTTTTTAAATCAATTAGTATATTTGTGTTTCACCACAATATTTGTTGTATTATTTGTTCTGTCTTTTCTGGTGGATTAAACTGAAATTGTAACCAATCATGGCCGGTTATGATACAGCCACCCTAACTAAGAAATACATTTGATGAAAGAATTCTCCCCCTACCCTCCTAGGCAAGTCTATTGTTTTGCTAATAGCCATAATGGCGCTGTACAACATAACTGTGTGTGTTTTGAAAGAGTATTTTCCAGTAAAGCAACAATTTGTTTACCTTCATTAGACAACTTTGTTACAATATTTCTGTAATTCTGTGATATTATTCCCATAGTAATTCATTATGGATCCATAGCTAAATAAACATCTGCATTTTGAAAGACTATTTTAAAAAATAATTTTATGAAGGAAAGCATGAAGTAATACAGTAATGTACAGCTTTATCCAACATTTTGCGGTTGCATGAGGTCACCCATACGCAATTTAAACATTTTGGATACATTTTGGATACTAAAGCATTTTGAAGCTAGAAGCTGCCTGCATTTGTTTATTAGATTACAGTGCAGTCTGACAAGTAAACAGCCTACAGTATGTACTGTAGTAAACATGCCAATACTGCCTGGCTCTGGACCAATGCATCAGCTGTCGCCCGAATTTCCACTGATGAGTGAAGATGATGAGCGATCGGCGAAGGTCATATGTAATCTGCTGGCTTCACAGCACATCGCCATCGCTCTAATCACAGTCAGAAGACAGTTGAAGAAACTTGTGTGGACTTATGGAAAGGCTCGGTAAGACATGTTAAAAATATATATATATATGTATAATTTATTTTTTAGATTTTTATAAGTTAGGCTATTTACAAGCAAAAGGTAAATAAAATATTGTACCCTACACCTCACGGACTGCTATATTGTTTCCACAGTAATTCACTTTTGCCTCCTTTTTCAGGTTTCACGGCTCGCGATTTCTTTGGGCAAGAAATCATCAAGAGATATGCTGGACCCTATGTCAGAGAGGTGTTTCTGGGACCACATTGTTTCTTGCATTTTGAATGTCTTTTTTCTAGTTATTTTATTAACGAAGCTGAAAGATGTTGATGAAGAAATGCAAAATGCCTCCAGATGTCCATCACTACTGTAAATAAAAACACAGCCTCTTTTTACATTCTTTATTGTAACCACAATGTCACAAATAATTTGTATCTACCGTTCCAAATACTTTGATAGTTTGGGATTTACAAATATGTGCTTTTCATGTCATTTTTCATTAAATCCAGTTTGGATTTAAGTATAACTTTTTACTGACGCCTTTTAGTGAGAGGTCTAATGGTTTAATATTTAAGATCTGTCCTCCAAATTCATATCTAAGGGGCATTTTTCACACCATTATTAGTTACATAGTTTTAGTTTGGATGTGTAGACTGGCAATAAGAACAGCAGGAACGTTTCAGCGCCATTAGTGCAATGCCCCTTAGTGTTGCTCTGTGCTATCCAGTGGGGACGGGTGAGGGTCCACCTCCTCCCTTCCCCATGGACTAGGTCCATCTTCAAGAGAACTGCAAGGCAATCCCATTGTGCGCCTCTCGGGAGCCATGACCAATATAGATTGTCCTGCTAATAACAGGGTTAATATATCTGTGAGAATAGACAAAGAGCTTTTATATAACTCTAAATGGATGATGATGATAATAATCGCATTTAAAACAAATGTTTTGGAGATTATTGTTTTCAAATAATGTAAATTGAGCAAGGAAAAAGGTTGTTCTTGAACATGGGGAGAGACATAGTTGTAAATAAAGCCATTTTGTTATTTAGAATCATTTATGTTTTTAGAGGGAGAGAAACTAGAAGCCTACAGTTATCTCATGGGTCTCCCAGTTGAGGCCGGCACGGGTATTGAACCAGCATCTGGAGCAACACAGTGTCTTAGACCGCTGCACCTCTCAGGCGCTGTACAACGTGACCGGTCGGGAGTAGGCTACAGTAAGAGCAAAAATAATCCTAACATTTTCACACCCTAATTGTAGTCTAGTTTTCTCTTAGAATAAAAGCTTTAGTGTAACACGTTTTAGTAAGTAACACTGAAGTCGTGCATAATTATCAGTTTCTATCTATTTGGTTTATGTCGCCCATTCATTGTCAGACACAGTAGCGCCTTGGGACCCAAAAGCATAATCTGTGCTCTAACTCCCCCTTGCGCTGTTCTGGAACAATAAAGTAGTGACACAGGGTACTGTACTAAACCACAAATTACCTCAAAGTCCTGCAGCAAAATCGCACAACTTTAAGTTGAGCAACCACTGTAAGTGTCAAGTGTAGGCATGACCTTAGTTTGTACTGTATAAGGCTACTGAAATACATCAGTTTAAATTCAAATGTTTAACTTAACCGCCTTGCACAGCTGACTTATCGGCTGAAGTGGCATCACAACAGAGTTTGTGTTGTCAGAATGTTATTCTGATAAAATAATTTGATGCACACGGCATCATTCCTGGATGTATGCCATGTTCATATTCCTATAAATATATGGGCCATAAAGTTGACACTTCTGTTCACTAAAAACATTTGTTTATTGATAAGCAACTTAAGGTTCCTGGTAATTGTTTTAATGATTTTTCACATGATTTTTGTATTTTAAGAATTAACAGAATGAAATGGACATTTAGGCTGGTAAAATATGAAAAATAAGCCTACACCCAAAAGGGCAGATTCTGTGATTGGTCAAACTTGAACTGAAATTCTGTGCCCACACAGACACACAAACTTATGCACACACACCCTCTCCAAGCCTCAGTCTAACCTCTGAGAAGGCTCTTCTCCTCAAGCTACTGGACTGTATCAGGTGTGAGGTCACACTGTGTGTGTGTGTGTGTGTGTGTGTGTGTAGGCACGCGAAAGTCACATGGTCATAGTGGTTTCATAGTATAGACCACCATGCCTATGTTATGTATGTGTTGTTCAAGCTTCACCTCTTGGCTGATTTCTGTGTCACTCAAACTGTGTTGTGCTCCTCTCTCTGCCTTCCAGACTCTGTCAAATAAAGCTCACTGTGTGGAGGACATTCTGAGGGTAAGTTGTTCCTAAATCTTTACTTATAGCTGTGACCAATCCTACAGAGTTGAGGTGGTGGTTGGTCAATTTGTTTGTTAGTTGTTATTATCATCATGATGAATGTTGGGTTGCTAAAAAGGGATCAGTCGCTGAGCACATAGCTGCTTTTCACATTCCTGTGTTAAAGCCAACCCAAGTTTACAGAGCTAGCTACTGTAGTATGCATTCTGCATTCAGGACAGAGGAGCGCTTAATGTGCTATATGAATCGGTCATAAAGGTTCTGCTGTGTAGTTAGTCCTCTCTGTGTCTTAGACATTGACTTGGTAGGAGGGCATGGTGAACTCTAGTACACAACGGTGAGTCTCATTGAGATTTAAAAATCTATTTTTGCATGAGAGACTTGGCCATCTGTCTTTACTATGGGGCTCTAATGGCCTAGCTAATACTTATTTTCACAACTTTCTTTCGCTTGAGCTCTCTCTGCCTCTCTCTCCTTCAGGAAATGACCCACTCCTGGCCTCCTCTCCTGACTGCCATCCACACACCCAGCACAGCTGAGCTCTCCAAGTTCTCCTTCCCAGTCAAGGTGCGGTCCCTCTCAGCTCACTGAGCTGCTAAAACCTTTACAACTCAACTCCTTTTGTTTCTCTATAATCCGTTTTGAGCTTTAGGTATTTGCCTAACCTAAACCTAATGTGCTGTACTGTATGTACTAGCAACTTAGACTCCCCAAATAAATTTCCCCTTGTCTTACGCATGTTCCACTTAGTCAAACAGTGTTGCACAACACCTACACCACATGCATTACCACATGCATTATGTCCATTAATCATCGGTGTTGTCATAGATTACAAGGGAATGCATAAAACACCTCTTTGTGTCTGCGTTCACTGTATGTGCGTTCACGGTGTTTGTGTTCGTTGTTATCCCGTTCATACCAAGATGAAAACCCACCAATTTTAGCATGTCACCAACTTTCTTTACATCTGAAAGGTATTGCCGGGAACAAAGCCTGTATTTTTATTTCCGCCAACCGGTATTATGTTTAAAAGTCCCACCAACGCCTCAGTATAAAAGGTTGCCTTTCATTTTACCGGCTTTGGCATGTGTTAAATCATGAACATTCTATTGTTTTCTGACGTCAAACTCCTCCTTGGCAATCAGAAAGCTTTACAGAGATGCAATTATTTTACATTTATGTAGTTCTGTCCTTGAGCTGTTGTCTATTGTCACAGAAATGCTTTGGCATTTAGCTTTGGCCATTTGCACACAGCCTTTTCATTTTGACTTTGACAGGTAAATATTTTAAGGCCCTTTAAATTTAGCTAATAAGTTATTGGTTTCTAACTTTCTAACTTAAATTGTATTTCCACGCTGTAGCATTTCGACCAATTTTATAAGTTGGTTTAGATATAACTCTTCCACTCCTTGGCTGAGAATAAAGAGGAATATGGTGGAAGTAGTGTTCATTGATCGAGCTCTTAAACAATTTAAACTAGGGTCCTGTTATTTCTCACATGATTTCTATTTGGTGCAAAATTGCAAAATGATGCAACTGGCATGTCTGGCATGCCCAGACTCCAATAATGCCTTGCCATCTGGAGGATGGCCTTTTACATCAACCAATGGCAATATCATGGATAGTAATGGTTTGGAAACATGCCAAGATCTTAAAGAAGCATTTATATTACTAAGTAACTATTTTATTTGTTTTATCTACAGTTTATGTCAGCTATGCTGGCCTATTGAGTTTTATGGGGAACCCAGGTGTCGAACCATCCAATGATGGAATTTGTAAACAGATTATCTGGTCTCCTGAAAAGACCAATCTCTGTAATACATAACGACTTTTGGAAAGTTCACACTCTGAGCCTAGCATGAAAAAAAGTATGGCCCACATATCTAAATGTAGATGAATAATCTTGTTTTTTTAAAATTTATTTTGGAAATGTTTTTTATTAGGGAATATCTATGCATCCAATAACAAACAAAACAACAACTTGTTATGTCAAGAATTTAAAGAAGAGATTAATAGACTTAAATGTATATTTCAGGATATATAAATTATCCTTGCTGGGGATTTTAACTATCTTACGTGATGATTGACAGATACAAACTATTGATTTTGTTTGCATAGCACAGCCATCTAAGCCTATAGGCTGCCCAGAAACCTTTTTTTTTCTTAAAAAAAAATGTAATTAAGCTCAAAATATGCCATTTTATTCTTTTGAAAATACATTTGATTAGTCTTATCTTTCTTACGACCTGCCTAAAATAATTAATGGATTTCTTTGTGATGGTGTATATTCAATGGAATTATTAAAATTAACGCCCACCCCTACTTCCACTCTTCAATGGTGCATGCGCACAGGATATAAAAGGCTTATGCCGGCAAGAATGTGGTAAAAATGGGACTGTTTGAAACAAGGTCATATAAACATTGCCCAGTTACATTTTTTTAATTATTTTTAATTTTTTCACAGACAACTTACTGTGTGGAAAAGCATATCTGTGAGTGTGTTCACTTAGGCTTTTTGCCTCTACTTTGTCCCCTCACAGGAAGCACAGCATGTCCCACCTGCATTTCCAGGACAAAGTAAGTTAATGTGGGGGAATGGGAGTCTACACTCACTTGGTATATCATGTTACATGCATCAAGTTTAAAACACTAGTTTAGCAGTGTTTCTCTGAGAACAAACTGCCCCTGGCCTCTCAAATTACGATTTATTAGCTAATGTGACAGTTGATGAGGGTCGCTCTCTCTCTGCAGCCCCGTTTTCATGATTGCGCTATAAATGCTCTTTTTTTTAGTATCTCTTTCTCTCTCCATCTTGCTTTTTCTCTCTACATTTTTTTCTATGTGTAACTCACTCACTCACTCACTCACTCACTCACTCACTCACTCACTCACTCACTCACTCACTCACTCACTCACATCAACAGTACAAACTCCATGCGTAAGTGTGTGTGTGTATAGTGCGTCGGTTATCGCGTGTGTGTGCATGTGTCTGTGCCTTATGTTTGTGTTGCTTCACAGTCCCCGCTGTTCCATAAGGTGTATTTCTATCTGTTTTTGAAATAAAATGTTACTGCTTGCATCAGTTCCATGTGCGCCTCCCATAGTCTGTTCTGGACTTGGGGACTGTGAAGAGACCTCTTGTGGGGTATGCATGAGTGTCCGAGCTGTGCGCCAGTAGTTCAAACTGACAGCTCGGTGCATTCAACATGTCATTATCTCTCATAAATACAAGTAGTGAGAAAGTCGTTTTCTCCTCCACTTTGTACCAGTAGAGATTGACATGCATATTATTTATATTAGCTCTCTGTGTACATCTAGGGGCCAGCCGTGCTGCTCTGTTCTAGGCAATTGTAATTTTCCTAAGTCATTTTTTTGTGGTACCTAGCCACAGGACTGAACAGTAGTCCAGGTGTGACAAAACTAAGGCCTGTAGGACATGCCTTGTTGATAGTGCTGTTAAGAAGGTAGAGCAGCACTTTATTATAAACATACTTCTCCCCATTTTAGATACGGTTGTATCAATATGTTTTGACCATAAAAGTTTACAATCCAGGGTTACACCAAGCAGTTTAGTAACCTCAACTTGCTCAATATCCACATTATTCATTACAAGATTTAGTTGAGGTTTAGTGAATGATTTGTCCCAAATACAATGCGTTTAGTTTTAGAAATATTTAGTACTAACTTATTCCTTGCTACCCACTGCAACTTACTGCAACCTTTGTTAATTGTTTCAGTCATTTCAGTCGCTGTAGTAGCTGACATGTATAGTGTTGAGTCATCTGCATACATAGACACACTGGATTTACTCAAAGCGAGTGGCATGTCATTAGTAAAAATTGAAAAACTAATGGGCCTAGACAGCTGCCCTGGGGAATTCCTGATTATGTTGGAGAGGCTTCCATTTAAATAACACCCTATGTTCTGTTAGACAGGTAACTCATTAGCCGCAATATAGCAGCAGGTGTAAAGCCATAACACAAGTTTTTCCAGCAGCAGACTATGATCTATGATGTCAAAAGCTGCACTGAAGTCTAACAAAACAGCCCCCACAACTTTGTATCATCAATTTATCTCAGCCAATCATCAGTCATTTGTGAAAGTGCTTGTTGAATGTCCTTCCCTATAAGCATGCTGAAAGTTTGTTTGCTGTAAAGTAGCGTAGTATCTTGTCAAACACAGGCTGATTTGGTCGGCTGTTTGAGCCAGTAAAGGGGGCTTTACTATTTTTAGGTAGTGGAATTACTTTTGCTTCCCTCCAAGCCTGGAGGCACACACATTCTAGTAGGCTTAAAATTTAAAATATGGCAAATAGGAGTGGCAAGATTGTCCGCTGTTATCCTCAGTGGCACTCTGTCAATTTCTCTTTTTCCATCGCTCTTTCTCTTCACTTCCACCAGACTCCGTCACAAACACTCGAGCCTCTCGTCCCCCAGAGTTAGAAAGTCATTGGTCACAGCCGTGTTGTTCGTCTCCCATCCATTGAACTGGCCTGACAGTAAATAATAAACCTCCCAAATGAGTTCAGCTCTAGGCTCTGGGCCTCTCTTTATTAAGGTTTTATTGACCTATTCTTTCCCTCTTCTAACCGCACTAGTTGGGAATCAGCTGTGACTTGTTGGAAAGGTGGCATCACCAGCTATAGCATACGACATTCTAGATGATTCTGTGCTTCCATATTTGTGGCAACAGTTTGGGGAAGGCCCTTTCCTGTTTCAGCATGACAATGCCACCATGTACAAAGCAAGGTCCATACAGAAATGGTTTGTTGAAGTCTGTGTGGATAAACTTGACTGGCCTGCACGGACCTCAACTCCATCTAACACCTTTGGGATGAATTGGATCGCCAACTGCGAGCCAGGCCTAATCGCCCGACCTCACTAATGCTCTTGTGGCTGAATGGAAGGAAGTCCACGCAGCAATGTTCCAACATCTAGTGGAAAGCTGTTATAGCAGCAAAAGGGCGACCAACTCCATAGTAATGCCCATGATTTTGGAATGAGATGTTCGGCGTCCAGGTGTCCACATACTTTTGTCCATGTGGTGTATTTATAACTGGGCTAACTAGCAAAGAATATGAACGATAGGCCATCATTGTGAATAAGAATTTGTTCTTAACTGACTTGCCCTAGTTAAATAAAGTTTACATTTTAATTACAAACAAAAATAACAAATGTGCACACATGGCTAAATGCAGCTCTCGCACTGATCTAAAGACAAGCACATCTACTCACGACCGCTCATGCAGCTCTACTCACGACCGCTCATGCAGTAGAATCCTACTCGGATGCATTCCGCCTACAGCAAAATGTTTTGCATAGTTTGTTAGTTTCGGTATGTTGCATTGGAAGTGGCTAATATTGTGTTGATTCGATCACAATTCCCACAGTAAAGGGAAACATGACCAAGTTAACTTTCCAGAGTTTTCCCCCTTAATTGACTTCCAATCTTGTGCGCAGGCTGATATTTCTTCTGCAGGGCAGTCCCGAGTGTGCCCAGTTTAGAGGGAATATTGGTAAGGGGGTGTGTCCCATCTGTTTTAGTAAAGATGTTTTTTTGTTTTTTTCTCTCTTCCCAGAACACTATGGATCACCTCCACTAGCCTCTTCCTCCAGACTCATCTGTCAACAGAGCTCTTCGTGAGTATCCTTTCACCCTCTGTCATGTCCCTAATGTGTACTAATGTCCCCAAAGAGGGGCCATAGTGCACCCCAAGCCTTTGTCTCCCGTTGGTATTGAAAAGGTTGCAGTGACCCTTTGTGGCCTGAAAGAACATCCAGGTGGTGGAGGTAGTGTGTGTGCGTTCGTTATGCAGTTAGTTCAGATCAGTGCAGACCGTGTATTAGATTACCTCATAGACTCTTCAGATATATCATCCTGCTATCAGATTAGAGAGAGGCTGCAGCAGCAGGGACACATAGCAGAAGTCTACTCATGTGTCTGTGTGTGGTTGTATTCTTCACATGCGTGCCACAGACAAGTCTCGTGTCGCTTTTTCTCCTATTACACAGTCACCGGCAGTCTGTATCATATCACAGCACAGTTTCACCATTTTCTATCTAAAATCCTTCCTATGTATCGTAGCTGAAATAAAAGATCCCAAACATTTTCCATACACACAAGGCTTATTTCTCACTAATGTTGTGCACAAATTTGTTTACATTCCTGTAAGTGACCATTTCTCCTTTGCCAATATAATCCATCCACCAGACAGGTGTCGCATATCAAGAAGCTGATTAAACAGCATGAGCGTTAGAGGTGCACCTTGTGCTCAGGACAATAAAAGGTCACTCTAAAATGTGCAGTTTTGTCACAACACGATGCTACCAATGACCAGCCACCTGGACAGCTGCTGAAATTGTGGGTTTTCCAACTGTCAGAAACCGTCTCATGGAAGCTCATCTGCGTGCTCGTCGTCCTCACCAGGGTGTTGACCTGCCTGCAGCTTGGCGTCATTACCGACTTCAGTGGGCAAATGCTCCGCTTCGCTTGCCACTGGCACGCTGGAGAAGTGAGCTTGTCACGGATGAATCCCAGTTTCAACTGTGCCGGACAGATGGCAGAAAGCGTGCATGACTTCGTGTGGCCGAGTGGTTTGCTGATGTCAACGTTGTGAACAGAGTGCCCCATTATGGCGGTGAAACTATGATATGGGCAGGCATAAGCTACGGACAAGCAACACAATTACATTTTATCAATCAATCATTTGAATGCACAGATACCGTGACGAGAATGACTCATTGTCGTGCCGTTCATCTGCCGCCATCACCTCATGTTTCAGAAAGATAATACACGGCCTCATGTCACAAGGATCTGTACACTATTCCTGGGCGCTGAAAATGTCCGTTCTTCCATGGCCTGTATACTCACCAGACATGTCACCCATTGAGCATTTTTGGGATGCTCTGGATCAATGTGTACGACAGCGTGTTCCAGTTCCCTTCAATATCCATCAATTTCACACAGCCATTGAATATGAGTGGGACAACATTCCACAGGCCACAATCAACAGCCAGATCAACTCTATGCGCTCTTTGCCTCTATGTTGCGCTACATGAGGCAAATAGTGGTCACCCCAGATACTGACTGGTTATCTGATCCACGCCCCTACTTTTTTTTAAAGGCATCTGTGACCAACAGATGCATATCTGTATTCCCAGTCATGTGAAATCCATAGATTAGGGCCTAATGAATTTATTTAAATTGACTGACTGGACTTACTTTATTTTATAAATTCAGTAAAATCTTTTAATTTGTTGCATTTTGCATTTATATTTTTGTTCAGTGGAAAAGGGAATGATATCAACCCGCAAGGCAGGCAGTCAAATCATTTTCCAAAAATGCTTGATAAATGGTGCATAGCACAAATATAAAAAATTCATTTCATGAAGAAATATTAGTGGAAATATATCCATAAAAAGTTCAGAAAAGTAATTTTAATCATTGATTCCTACCCTGTATTGTCTGATTTGGAATCTCGCCAAGGAGAGATTACATGCCATTAATTCCAATAATTAGACCTCACCACAGCGGACACAAACATTCATTACACAATTGTTCTAAATTAAATCACCCTCTTCAACCTCATCATTCAGTTAATTCAAATTATGTTGTGAATTAACGTGCTCAATTTACGTCATTCAGTGAGGAGAAAGACACATTAGCGCCTGGCTTTGTACCAACGTCCTACAATGCATTTGTCTTGGCCCGTTAAGGTAGGAATCTTATTTTTTGTTGTTGTACAATATCAAACGTCAGTGGCCGTTTTGACAATGGCGGTTCTGGTGTTAACAAGGCCGTTTCAGTGTACAGTAGAACAACAATATAAAACATATTTTGGACAACGGAAAGCTAAGACTTAGTCAGTCACACTCAAACTCATATCCTTGTTTGAAAGACACATGTAGCAAGGCCTATGCCTAGTTCATGTAATGTGCGACCCTCTCTGTCTTCTAATGTATTCACACCACCGATATTATCAGGAGTACAGAACAGCTTGGCCTATTTGTTAGCATACTAGTAAAAGCCATGATAGTAATAGTTCCTCCTGCCCTGCCTGGTGAGTGTGTGGCTCTGAGAGCACGTGTTTGAGTGTTACAGCAGGAGAAAGGAGCTCAGCGATCCTGGAGGCTGCTGTGTTTAGCTTGGAAGGGGTTCTGCTCGGGCCTGGTGTGTGTGCGTGTGTGTAAAGAGGCCTAACCTTTTGAGGGATTATAGGGATGTGGCAAGGAGGGGGATGTTGTATTGTGATAGAGAACAACTCTCCATCTAAACCATTTACTCACCTGTATTATTATACAGTTTGTTAATAGTTACTGATTTTACACCTTTCTCTATTTTCTCACACATTCCTGTAAAAGGCCAGATAAATGAACTGAACTGCTCTCTAACACCTTTCTGTCTCTGCGTTCTCTGGTTGTAACTATGCTTTCTGTCTCTCAGGTCCTTCAGTACAGTTGTAGCAACACATTCCAGTGGGGTGGAGTCAGCCAGCTCCAGTGACTCCGAGAGCAGCTCAGGGTCAGACTCAGACAGTGAGAGCAGTGAGAGTGGGACAGAGGAGGCCCCACAACCCATCAGGAGCAGCAGCCCACCAGTACCCAAGGTACAAACACACAGCACACTACTTAGTCATACACTTGGAACACTTAAATAACTTGCTTTGTCTTTGATTGATCATGCGTTCACCATGGGCCAGTTTCCCCATACACAGAATCTTCATTCAAATGGCTTTGGAGTCCAGAACTAGGCTTAAGGTTTATACCGGGTCCTATATATTTCTTTACATTGTTCATATATTGTCTCTGTCCAGGCTGAAGGCCCCGTGGTGACTAACTGGCAGCTGAATAACTGGATCAGAGTGAGCCAGCAGAACCCCATCACAGAGAGCCATAGTGACACTGTCCAAAGCCCTTTACCGAAACAGCAGCAGAGCCATGACTCAGAGGAGGAGGCCATTCCTCCCAGGGACTACAAATCCCACACACCACCACAATACCCAGAGTTCAGCGATAGTGAAGCCAAACCTCCAGGAAGTGAGGACATTGCCTGCAAACAGCATGTCCGCAACAAGTCCCTGGCCGTCTCACATGTTGGGGACAGCAGCAGCCAGAGAAAAACTGTGGGGAACAAACATCCCTCCAGACCAGTTAAGGCTCCCCGTCCTGAGGACTCCCAGGCTGGGCTGCGGGTGGAGAGTGTGGAGGTGGCCCCCCGCGACAAAGACCCCTCGTTCACAGACAGGCCAAAGGTCAAAACGAAAACCGGGCACAGCAGCAAGAGTGGCAGCGCCATAACGGGCAGTAAGAAGCCGGCCAAGCGCAACTCTTTGGAGAAGAGGAAGACTAAACAACCAGAGTCTGGAAGCAGTGGTCCCAAGATGACTCTGATGCTGGACTGTAAGAGGGAGAGGTCTCGCAGTCCCAGCCCTGCCCGGGTGGTGGAAACCTCCGTCAGTGTCAGGAAAGAGACCGTCCCGGCCCCTCAGAAGGGCCAGAAAACACCCAGGAGCAACTCTGCAGCTGCAGCACACCAGGCCAAACGGGAGTCCTCAGCCAACGCTTCCAGGGCCCCCAAGGGACCTCCACATGCCCTGCTGGTGAAGATTGAGCTCAATCTGCTGTCCAGGGTCCCTCCCCAGGGCACCAGGCCTTCTCATGGAGGCCAGGAACCAACCAGCAGGAAGAGACCCAACATAGCCCCAGAGAGGGGAGACGGGGACCCTGCTTCCCCCATCACTACCAAAGTCTGCAAAAAGAGACCGGTGAGTGTTTTTGTTTGTTTTGTGAAATAGGATGCATACTGTTGCTGATATTAGCAGGTTTTTGTTTTTATGAACTGGTTTGGGTTCAGCAGCTCTTCTATACAGGAATATTATGTCCCACTCCTCACCTTGTCCCCACTCTTAGCCAAGTATAGGTATATCAACAGTGCTATCATAATTTAAAACACATTGGTGCTACGTTTGCTATCTTACCAGCAGAGACAATGTCCCATACACAATGTCACCTTCCTGTTACATCACTTAACGATTGCATTGTGTGACAAGTCTATGGCTACCAAAATAGTCTGGGTAGCTATTTGATTAACTATTCAGGAGTCTTATGACCTGGGGGTATAAGCTATTTAGGAGCCTCTTGGACTTGGCGCTCCGGACTGCTTGCCGTGCGGTAGCAGAGAGAACAGTCTATGACTAGGGTGGCTGGAGTCTTTGACAATTTTTAGGGCCTTCCTCTGACACCGGCTGGTATAGAGTTCCTGGATGGCAGGAAGCTTGGCCCCGGTGATGTACTGGGCCGCACGCACTACCCTCTGTAGTGCCTTGCGGTTGGAGGCTGAGCAGTTACCATACCAGGCGGTGATGCTCTTGATGGTGCCGCTGTAAAACCTTTTGAGGATCTGAGGACCCATGCCAAATCTTTTCAGTCTCCTGAGGGGCGAATAGGTTTTGTTGTTCCCTCTTCATGACTGTCTTGGTGTGTTTGGACCATGTTAGTTTGTTGGTGATGTGGCCGCCAAGGAACTTGAAGCTATCAACCTGCTCCACTACAGCCCCGTCGACGAGAACGTGGGCATGCTCGGTCATCTTTTTCCTGTAGTCCACAATAAATGTCCTTTGTCTTGATCACGTTGAGCGAGAGGTTGTTGTCCTTGAACCACACGGTCAGGGTTCTGACCACCTCCCTATAGGCTGTCGCATCGTTGTCGGTGATCAGGCCTACCACTGTTGTCATCAGCAAACTTAATGATGGTGTTGGAGTTGTGCTTGGCCGTGCAGTTATGAGTGGAGTACAGGAGGGTACTAAGTACGCACCTCTGAGGGTCCCCGTGTTGAAGATCAGCTTGGCGGATGTGTTGTTACCTACACTTACCACCTGGAGGCGTCCCGTCAGGAAGTCCAGGATCCAGTTGCAGCCCTTAGCTTAGTGGTGAGCTTTGAGTTTGATGATAGGCCTTGAATACATCCACAGGTTCACCTCCAATTGACTCAAATTATGTCAATTAGCCAATCAGAAGCTTCTTAAGCCATGACATAATTTTCTGGAATTTTCTAAGCTGTTTAAAGGCACAGTCAACTTAGTGTATGTAAACTTCTGACCCACTGGAATTGTCATACAGTGAAATAATCTGAATTTAAACAATTGGGAAATTACTTGTCATCCACAAAGTAGCTGTCCTAACCAACTTGCCAAAACTGGTTTGTTAACAATACATTTGTGGAGTGGTTGAAAAACTAGTTTTAATGACTCCCACCTAAGTGTATGTAGACTTCCAGACTTCAACTATGTGTAGACAGCTATGAAAAATACAGATACACTTTCTAGGTCGATAGTGTGGTCTACAGCTTATCATGAGATACTCTACCTCAGGCGAGCAAAACCTTGAGACTTCCTTAGATATCGTGCACCAGCTGTTTACATAAATGCATAGGCACCCATTCGTTGTCTTGCCAGAGGCTGCTGTTCTGTCCTGCTTCCTGTATGTTGAGTCATGTATTCAGTGTATTTTAAGCATTTTAGTTCCCTCATTGAATCAAACCTACTGTTTTGCATTATGTGCTAAGTGTGCAGTATCCCAGCTGTAATTGTAAATTTGCCTGAAAATTATTTATACAGTATATGTCTGGTCCTTGTTTTCTTTGGCTCTCTTCTGTTGAGGTATTCAGGGCAGCCTGTTCTCCTTCAAAAGGCTCTTATCTAGGCTGTGCGTCACTGCCCCTGAGAGGTCTGCAAACCTGTATGGTTGACAAGCGTTAGATCGTGAAAGTAGTAGTACTATAGACCTCGTAGTCTGCTTGAGAGGGTGAACATGGAGAAGTAACAAAAGTGCTTTGACCACAGATGCTGAATTAATTTTTTTAATTGGAAGAACAGCAAACCTGTCGCTCGTATAGTTTTTATTACTATTATTATAATTTTTTTCAGGCTGAGAAGGATGCGAAATCCCTGCCAAGGAAGAAGCCAAAACTGGAGAAAGATCCCAAACACTCCTCTTCATGTCCTGGTTCTGGCAAGTCTGCGTGAGTAACACTACACCCCTCAGTTCTTAACTCCTCCTAACTAGTGTCTTCAATGCTCTGCAGCATATCTATCCATAGCTTCTCTGCCCCAAAGTGCTGCAAACTACTTCTGGTATAACATTCTTCCGGTATACCTCATAACATTACAATGATATTAGAGATGCATCAAACAGAATGTTTGGTGATTTTTCCCCAGCACCTTAAGCTGTCCATTGGCCGAATGTCACCCTAGAGACAAGGCTGGGTATCAGAATGGGTGTCTGACTATTTGCAGATTCCATGAAGTTGAATGTAAGACTTTTTAACCCTCTAAAAAGGGGGGGGGGGGGGTGGAGTTCTACTAAGCTAACATATGGAATTGTTTTAAGATGGCCATACCAAGAATCATTTAGGTATTTTATTTTGATTTAGTACCCCTTTAGGTCAAAAAAATTAATAAAAAATGTCAATTTGCAGAAACATTTAATTTGGGCTTACTGCTATTTGCCCATAGACACCTTGAAAACACCTTGAAAAACAGATGGTCCCAAAAAAATGTGTCACGGAACTTTGTTTTGAAGTGTCTGTCCTATAAAGATCAGGAAACTATTTTGGGGGACACACATTTAACCCCTTTGTTAGGCATTAAAATCCCCCCCCCCCAAAAAAAATAAAAAATGTTTTTGGGAACTGGTACAGGGCTGCCTTCGGCGTGGCTTGTGGGCGTCGTAGAGAAAAACATGTATGTGTTTGAGAGATTCACCTTTCAATAGAGTGGTCATATTAGTGTGTAGCCTGAACTGTTTTGAGGAGACCTATTTTCAGGATGTCTCATGGTCTGACAAACACCGCTGTAGCTCAGGCCACCTTCCACCGCAGATGTGTAATGCCTCTGTTGGCGGATGCAGTAGATTGTGACGGAGCCCTTGCAAATGGCTGATTATCTCTAGCTTAAACAGACTGATTTTGATGGGGATTTTTGCTGTGAAATTGACTCTGGGGTTAATACCTTTTTTAATGTCACTTGGAATGCAATTTAATATCAATGTTGAGGTCTGCATGTACCACATGCCTGCTAATATTCATTCCCCTCCATAAATGAGCCCATGTTGGCAAGAAGTTGAATTTATAGGTCTGGATTTCTCTAAAAGCTATAGCCTACATGGCTTAATATCAGGCAGGTCTGCTGTTTTAGCCCAACGGATGTAGTAGCATAGTGGCTAGGCTATAGATGGCAGAAGCATTGGGTTGACAATCTGCATTTGTTTAGGCTACCCAAAGAGGAAATCATGAACTACATCATAAACATAATTTTCGATTTGATACCAATACCAGCTATAATGATACTCAATACCATAACGATACCACTGTGAAGAAAATGGCACAAAGTCAAGCATAAAGCACTGTTGCTGTTAGCAATTTATGTTATTCTTTAATAACAAAAGCAAACAAGGGGGAGGAAAATAGGTTTATTTGAAGAGGACAAATCTTATGGGGAGGTAGATGGTCATTCTCCCCTGTCCTCAGTTATGCTCTCTCAGTGATTCTCTCCCAAGAACAAAGGGGCAGCATGTAGTTTTATAACCCAGCCTGGGTTTGACAAATTAAAATTCCTTGCAAAAAAAATATCCGAAGTATCCTATTTCAGGAGACATATTCCTCCCATGTCTCTGAAACATTGATAAATATTCCCTATTACAGAAAAAACACAATTTCCTTTAATCGTTATTACTCTATTGACTTCGCATCCTTTTGACCTCTCGTCCTCTGTCTCTGCATTGTGTATTTATCTTCGACATTCTTACACTGTATACAACACATGCGGTCAACTCTATCAGGAGAGCTAGGCCATTTGGTGTGCAAACTTTGAGTCAGCACTGCTCAAGCACACCCGAGTAGGGCTCGGCGTTATACCATATTTTACAATATACCTGTATAGATTCACAGACTGGTTTGGGTTTTTACTTTACCTCCTATGACGATATTTGAATGTTTGGTTTGTTAATGTGATATGCTGTGTGTAATGTTAATTTTTATAGTTTACTCCACTACTTTAGTCATCTCTCTTCGCTCATTCTCTCTTCATGCCGCTTTCTACACAGACCTAGCCCCGCCCTCTGTCACTGAAGGAGCACATTTGTTGTTGCTTGATCACGAGACACAGGCGTTCAGTCTGCATAGTCAATGCAGCACAAGCAACAATGTGAATGACAACGATACTGTTTTCACTTTGCTTCTTAAATTCACTAGCGTTCTATAATTACACTATTAGTTTGTTTCTTACATCTGCAAACAGCTAGTTTGTCTTTTCTTAGCAAGTTGGACCTAAATCACATTAGCTAGATAGCTAATAAATGTACTGAAAGCAAACGTAACTAGCTATACAGTCTGATAATACCAGTGATGGTGTAGACCTAAATCACCATGTTTGTGCAACAGTATATTTTAAATCAAAGAGGAATTACGCAAAGTAGATAAGAGAACATTCTATGTAGTCAAAGATTTATAGGGTCCCCTTGGAAACACTTAACACTTTGGTTCCTACCCTGCCACAATAACTCCTCCCTGGCATTTTCATTCGTTGTCATGTCAAGCAATATTCAAGGTGCCCACTATTATATTCTAACTATAGAATTAGAATAATTATTTTCCGTGATTCCAACAATTCACCGAAGCGTTTTGCTCTAAATCGCAAGTCAAATTACAATTGCAACATTTGGTTAAAAATAAGGCCTAGGTTGTTTGCCCTTATTTGTGCAGCCCTACGTGTAAATTATCTCAAATGAGTGCAGGAAATGCCGAAATGTATGAAAATGCAGATTTTCTTTGGGGGGGGGTTTGAATTGAACAGTATAAAACAATCAGAATGGAGAAAGACTCATTTTAAATCCACCCGAATGTATTTCCACCCTAGGGTCACGTACTACTTGTGTAGCAAATTTAGAACCTTTTGTTATTCAAAAACATAAAATTCTGTGTCATACCATCAAAAATGTGAAAAATATTATATTTTGGCCGTGTCAGTCAAGTTCCTGTTGAGCGGTTGATTTGTAGAATCTGGCGAATGGGGCTGGAATAAGTCTGCATGCCCATTAGCTCTCCTGGAGTTATTATGCTCGAACATTAGCCTAAAACCAAAAAGTCTAATAAAATAATTCCCTCATGGTCCTCCTGAGTGGTGCAGAGGTCTAAGGCACTGCGTCGCAGTGCTAGAGGCGTAACTACAGACACGGGTTCAATCCCAAGCCGTATCACAACCGGACGGGATCTGGTGTCCCATAGAGCAGCACACAATTGGCCCAGCATCATCCGGGTTAGGGGAGGGTTTGGCCCGGAGGGGCTTTACTTGGCTCATCAATCTATAGCGACTCCTTGTGGCAGGTCAGCGCCTGCAGGTGGGTGTTATCAGTTACTTTGAAGCAAGCCATCTAAGCGGGAGGGCTTAGGCTTTTTTTCTTTTCTTTAAAATAAATATTTTACTCCCTTTTTCGTGGTATCCTATTGCTGGTAGTTACTGTCTTGTCTCATCGCTACAACTCCCACACGGACTCGGGAGAGGTGAAGGTCGAGAGCCATGCGTCCGCCGAAACCCAACCAAGCCGGACTGCTTCTTAAAATAGCGCTCATCCAACCCGGAAGCCAGCCGCACCCGAAAGCCAGCCGCACTGGTCAGCTGCAACAGAGCTTGGGCTCGAACCCAGAGTCTCTGGTGGCACAGCTAGCACTGCGATGCAGTGCCTTAGATCACTGCACCACCCGGGAGACCTTAGACTGAACTTTTCAAGTGCCAAGTAAGCTATTTCATCTAACATGTTCAGAGAATGCATGATGGATATTTTGATGTGCAAAATGTCAGAATAGGATCCAGAATAATCAGATCAGATTCATTTGCATATTGGCCTAGGCTATATGCTATTTAATTTACCACGAGAAGAAGTGGGAAGGCAAAACACACAGCTATAGTGCCTTAAAGTATTCACTCCCCTTGACTTTGTCCGCATTTTGTTGTTACAGCCTGAATTTAAAATGGATTAGATTAAAATAGATACCCCATAATGTCCCAATAATTATTCCGTGGCGGCAGGGTAGCCTAGTGGTTAGAGCGTTGGACTAGTAACCGGAAGGTTGCAAGCTCAAACCCCCGAGCTGACAAGGTACAAATCTGTCGTTCTGCCCCTGAACAGGCAGTTAACCCACTGCTCCTAGGCCGTCATTGAAAATAAGAATTTGTTCTTAACTGACTTGTCTAGTTAAATAAAGGTAAAATAAAAAATTATATTTAATTTTTACAAATGAATTAAAAATAAAAAGTCTCGAGTCAAGTATTCAACCCCTTTGCTATGGCAAAATGAAATAAGTTCAGGAGTAAAAATGTACTTGACAAGTCACATAAGTTGCATGAACTCAATCGTTTTGGACTCAATAGTGTTTAACATGATTTTTGAATGACTGCCTCATCTCTGTATCCCACAAATACAATTCTCTGTAAGGTCCCTCAGTCAAACAGTGAATTTCAAATACAAATTCAACCACAAAGATCAGGGACGTCTTTCCAATACTTAGCAGAAATTGGTGAAAAAAGATGCGTAAAATTGAAATAAGCAGACATTGAATATCCCTTTGAGGATGGTGAAGTAATGAATTACACTTTGGATGGTGTATCAATACACCCAGTCAATACAAAGATACAGGTGTCCTTCCTAACTCATCTGCCAGAGAGGAAGGAAACCACTCAGGGATTTCACCAAGAGGACAATGGTGACTTTTAAAAAGTTAGTTTAATGGCTGTGATAGGAGAATACGGAGGATGAATCAACAACATTGTAGTTAATCCACAATACTAACCTAATTGATAGAGGGGAAAGGAATAAAAATATTCCAAAACATGCATCATGTTTGCAACAAAGTACTGCAAAGCAATTCACTTTTTGTTTTGAATACAAAGTGTCATGTTTGGGGCAAATACAACACATTACGGAGTACCACTCTATATTTCCAAGCATAGTGTTGGCTGCATCCTGTTATGGGTATGCTTGTAATCGTTAAGGACTGGGGGATTTTTTAGCATAAAAAAGAAACGTAATGGAGCTAAGCACAGACAAAATCCTAAACGGAAACTTGGTTGTCTCTTTTTCCACCAGACACTGGGAGATGAATTCACCTTTCAGCAGGACAATAACCTAAAACACAAGGCTACACTGGAGTTGCTTACCAAGTAGACCGTAAAGGTTCCTGAGTGGCCGAGTTAGATTTTCAAGTAGATTTAAGTAAGAACTATGTCAAGACTTGAAAATAACTGTCTAGTAATGATCAACAACCAATTTGACAGAGCTTGACGATTTTAGAAAATAATTATGGCCAAATGTTGCACAGTCCAGGTGTGGAAAGCTCTTAGAGACTTACCCATAAAGACTCAACTGTAATCGCTGCCAAATGTGCTTCTACAAATTATTGACTCAGGGGTGTGAATACTTATGTAAATTAGATTTCTGTATTTCATTTTCAATACATTGGCAAAAATGTCTAAATATGCTTTCACTTTGTCATTGTGTGTAGGTGGGTGAGGAAAAAAAAATCAATTTAATCCATTTTGAATTCAGGCTGTAAAAACAAAATGTGGAATAAGTCGAGGCGTATGAATACTGTCTGAAGGCACTGTGAATATGCTAAATATGCTGAGTCACTGCTAACTCTGAATATGATATTGTTGCTAGATAGCCATGCAATTGATCTAACATTAAATGTAATGTCCTACAAAAACTTCCCATTGGTAGGCCTATATACGCTACTTGACGTGTTCACCACAAATGGCATATTTCATCAGACCATTCTTTTTAACTGGCGCATCATCTCAATTACAGTGCATTTGGAAAGTATTCAGACCACTTTACTTTTTCCGTATTTTGTTACGTCACAGCCTTATTCTAAAATGGATTCAATAGTTTTTTTCCCCATCAATCTACATACACTACCCCGTTATGACAAAGCAAAAAAAGTTTTTTAGAATGATCTGCAAATGTATAAAAATAATAATCACATTTACATAAGTATTTAGACCCTTTACTCAGTACTGTGTTGAAGTACCTTTGGCAGCGATTACAGCCTCGACCCTTCTTGGGTATGAAGCCACAATTTTGGCACACCTGTATTTGGGGAGTTTCTCCCATTCTACTCTGCAGATTCTCTCAAGCTTTGTTGGGTTGGATGGGGAGCATCACTGCACAGCTATTTTCAGGTCACTCCAGAGATGTTAGATCGGGTTCAAGTCTGAGCTCTGGCTGGGTCACTCCAAGACATTCAGAGACTTGTCCCAAAGCTACTCAGGGGTTGTCTTGGCTGGATTCATCAGACCAGAGAATATTGTTTCTCATGTTCTGAGAGTCCTTTAGGTGCCTTTTGGCAAACTCCAAACGGGCTGTCATATGCCTTTTTACTGAGGAGTGGCTTCCATCTGGCCACTACCATAAAGGCCTGATTGGTTGAGTGCTGCAAAGATGGTTGTCTTTCTGGAAGGTTCTCCCATCTCCACAGTGGAACTCTGGAGCTCTGTCAGAGTGACCATTGGCTTCTTGGTCACCTCCCAGACCATGGCCCTTCTCCTCCATTTGCTCAGTTTGGCCAGGTGGCCAGCTCTAGGAAGAGTCTTGGTGGTTCCAAATTTCTTCCGTTTAAGAGTGGTGGATGCCACTGTGTTCTTCAGGACCTTCAATGCTGTAGAAATGTTTTTGTACCCTTCCCCAGATCTGTGCCTCGACACAATCCTGTCTCGAAGGTCTACGGACAATTCGTTCGACCTCGTGACTTTGTTTTTGCTCTGACATGCACTGTCAACTATGAGACCTTTATATAGACAGGCGTGTGTCTTTCCAAATCATATCCAATCAATTGAACTTACGACAGGTGGACTCCAATAAAGTTGTAAACTAGAGGTCGACCAATTAATCTGCAATCATAACAATCGGTAATCGACCTTTTTGGACGCCGATTATTGCCGATTTACATTGCAATCCAATAGGAGACTGCGTGGCAGGCTGACCACCTGTTACGCGAGTGCAGCATCAAAAGGACCTTGTGGCTGCAAGGAGCCAAGGTAAGTTGCTAGCTGGCATTAAACGTATCATATATAAAAAAATCTATCTTCACATAATCGCTAGTTAACTACACAAGGTTGATGAATTTGCTAGGTTAACTAGCTTTTCATGTGTTGCATATAATCAATGTCGTGCCTGTTAATTGATCAAATCACAGCCTACTTCAACTTCGCCAAACGGGTGATTTTAACAATAGCGCATTTGTGAAAAAAGCACGATCTTTTCACAAATGTACCTAACCATTTAACATCAATGTCTTTCTTAAAATCAATAAACAGAAGTATATATTTTTTAAACATGCATATTTAGTTAAGATATTTATGTTAGCAGGCAATAATAAGTAGGGAAATTGTGAACTCTTGAGTTCAGTGCAAGCAGAGTCAGGGTATATGCAGCAGTTTTGGCCGCCTGGCTCGTTGCGAACTGTGTGAAGACCATTTCTTCCTAACAAAGACCGTAATTAATTTGCCAGAATTTTACATAATTATAACATAACAGCAATATTTAGACTTAAGGTTGCCACCAGTTGGATAAAATACGTAACTGTATTCTGTATTTCACTGAAAGAATAAACTTTTTGTTTTCGAAATGATAGTTTCTGGATTTGACCAAAAGCTGGTATTTGTGTGTTTTATTATATTATAATTAAGTATGATTTGATAGAGCAGTCTGACTGAGTGGTGGAAGGCAGCAGCAGGCTCATAACCATTCATTCAAACAGCACTTTACTGCGTTAGCCAGCAGCTCTTGGCAATGCTTGAAGCACAGCGCTGTTCAAGCCTATCAATTTCTGAGATTAGGCAGGCAATACTAAAGTGCCTATAAGAACATCCAATAGTCAAAGGCATATGAAAAACAAATGGTAGAGAGAGAAATAGTCGAAGCGTCATCATTCCTATTAAAACTTCTTAACTGGGAGTATTGAAGACTCATGTTAAAAGGAACCACCACCTTTCAAATGTTCTCATGTTCTGAGCAAGGAACTTAAATGTTAGCTCTTTTACGTGGCACATATTGCACTTTTACTTTTTTTCTCAACACTGGGTTTTTGCATTATGTAAAACAAATTGAACGTATTTCATTATTTATTTGAGACTAAATTGATTTTATTCATGTATGAAGTTAAAATAAAAGTGTTAACTCAGTATTGTTGTAATTGTCGTTGTTACAAATATTTAAAAATCGTCATTTAATCGGTATCGGCTTTTTTTGGACCTCCAATATTCAATATCGGCGTTGCAAAAGCATAACCTCGAGTAGAAACATCTAATTTCAAGTCTCATAGCAAAGGGTCTGAATACTTATGTAAATAAGTACACTGCTGTTTTATATACAATTTTCAAACATTTCTAAACCTGTTTTCGCTTTGTCATTATGTGGTATTGTGTGTGGATTGATGAGGAAAAACATGAATTGAATTGATTTTAGAATAAGGCTGTAACGGAACAATATGTGGAAAAGGTCATAGTCTGAATACTTTCCGAATGCGCTGTACATACTCCTTTTGTAGTGGTGTTATTTCCTCTCTATTGATAGCTGAGAAATAATTGTTATGAGCATATAAAGCGGAGTCTTTCAAATTCTTTTTTTTTAATAACAATAACAGTAGTTTTAAACACACTTTCCCTTCATTGCATTTTGAAATGTTGCTCAATAGTCTGTATGCTTGCGCTTATTATACACACGTACACATGGATTTTGTACTGCATATACTAAGGAGGATGATTGTGGACTTCAGGAAACAGCAGAGGGAACATCCCCCCCCTATCCACATCGATGGAACAGTAGTGGAGAGGGTAGTAAGTTTTAAGTTCCTCGGCGTACACATCACAGACAAACTGGATTGGTCCACCCACACAGACAGCATCGTGAAGAAGGCGCAGCAGCGCCTCTTCAATCTCAGGAGGCTGAAGAAATGTGGCTTGTCACCAAAAGCACTCTCAAACTTCTACAGATGCACAATCGAGAGCATCCTGTCGGGCTGTATCACCGCCTGGTACGGCAACTGCTCCGCCCACAACCGTAAGGCTCTCCAGAGGGTAGTGAGGTCTGCACAACGCATCACCGGGGGCAAACTACCTGCCCTCCAGGACACCTACACCACCCGATGTCACAGGAAGGCCATAAAGATCATCAAGGACAACAACCACCCGAGCCACTGCCTGTTCACCCCGCTATCATCCAGAAGGCGAGGTCAGTACAGGTGCATCAAAGCTGGGACCGAGAGACTGAAAAACAGCTTCTATCTCAAGGCCATCAGACTGTTAAACAGCCACCACTAACATTGAGTGGCTGCTGCCAACACACTGACTCAACTCCAGCCACTTTAATAATGGGAATTGATGGGAAATTATGTAAAATATATCACTAGCCACTTTAAACAATGCTACCTAATATAATGTTTACATACCCTACATTATTCATCTCATATGTATACGTATATACTGTACTCTATATCATCTACTGCATCTTTATGTAATACATGTATCACTAGCCACTTTAACTATGCCACTTTGTTTACATACTCATCTCATATGTATATACTGTACTCGATACCATCTACTGTATCTTGCCTATGCCGCTCTGTACCATCACTCATTCATATATCTTTACGTACATATTCTTTATCCCCTTACACTTGTCTATAAGGTAGTAGTTTTGGAATTGTTAGCTAGATTACTTGTTGGTTATTACTGCATTGTCGGAACTAGAAGCACAAGCATTTCGCTACACTTGCATTAACATCTGCTAACCATGTGTATGTGACATAACATTTGATTTGATTTGGTGGAGTAGGGGCCTGAGGGCACACAGTCTGTGAATGTATTATAATATGTTTAAAATGGTACAAACTGCCTTAATCTTGCTAGACCCCAGGAAGAGTAGCTGCTGCCTTGGCAAAGCAGCCACACTGGTCAGTAAGACTGTCTTTGAATGAAGAGATTGAGATAACTGTCCCGTTTGAGTGTTTGTTGCAACTAGTTCCAGTCGATAGCTGCAGCCAACTGAAAAGACGAGCGACCCAGGGATGTGTGTGTGCTTTGGGGACCTTTAACAGAATGTGACTAGCAGAACAGGTGTTGTATGTGGAGAGTGAGGCTGTAGTAGATATCTCAGATATGGGGGAGTGAGGCCTAAGAGGATTTTATAAATGAGCATCAACCAGTGAGTCTTGTGACGGGAAAACAGAGATGCCCAGTTTACAGAGGAGTATAGAGTGCAGTGATGTGTCCTATAAGGAGCATTGGTGGCAAATCTGATGGGCGAATGGTAAAGAACATTAGCCGCTCGAGAGAACCCTTACCTGCCGATCTATAAATTACGTCACTGTAATCTAGCATGGGTAGGATAGTCATCTGAATCAAGGTTAGTTTGGCAGCTGGGGTAAAAGAGGAAACCAAGTCTAGATTTAACTTTAGCCTGCGCTGAGAGAAGAACAGTGTACTGTCTAGCCATACACCCAAGTACTTGTATGAGGTGACTACCTCAAGCTCTAAACCCTCAGAGGTAGTAATCACACCAGTGGGGAGAGTGGCATGTTTCTTACCAAACCACATGACCTCTGTTTTGGAGGTGTTCAGAACAAGGTTAACCTCTCTGGGATATGTGCGACACTAACACCTGGCCAAAAGCCAGGGAAAATGCAGAGCGCCAAATTCAAATAAATTACTATAAAAATCTAACTTTCATTAAATCACACATGTAAGATAGCAAATTAAAGCTACACTTGTGAATCCAGCTAACATGTCAGATTTCAAAAAGGCTTTTCGGCGAAAGCAAACAATGCTATTATCTGAGGATAGCATCTCCGTAAACAAAAGAGAGAAAAGCATATTTCAACCCTGCAGGCGCGACACAAAAATGCAGAAATAAAAAATATAATTCATGCCTTACCTTTGACGAGCTTCTTTTGTTGGCACTCCAATATGTCCTAAAAACATCTCAAATGGTCCTTTTGTTCGATTAATTCCGTTGATATATAAAAATATCCAAAATGTCAATTTATTTGGCGCATTTGATCCAGAAAAACACCGGTTCCAACTTGCGCAACGTGACTACAAAATATCTCAAAAGTTACCTGTAAACTTTGCCAAAACATTTCACTTTTGTTATACAACTTTAGGTATTTTTTTACGTAAATAATCGCAAAAATTGAAGACTGGATGATCTGTGTTCAATACAGGAGGAAAACAAACTGTAGCTAGCTTTCTGGTCACGCGCCTCTAACTAACAGTACACTTCAAGTGTCCCTCATTCAAGATGGTCGTACTTCTTCATTACACAAAGGAAAAACCTCAACCAATTTCTAAAGACTGTTGACATCCAGTGGAAGCGATAGGAACTGCAAGAAAGGCCCTTTAAAAATTGGGATTCCCAATGAAAAGTCATTGAAAAGAGTGACCTCAAATGTTTTTGAATGGTTTGTCCTCGGGGTTTCGCCTGCTAAATAAGTTCTGTTATACTCAGACATGATTCAAACGGTTTTAGAAACTTCACAGTGTTTTCTATCAAAATCTACTCATAATATGCATATCTTATCTTCTGGGAATGAGTAGCAGGCAGTTGAATTTGGGCATGCATTTCATCCGGATGTGAAAATGCTGCCCCCTGTCACCAAGAAGTTAAGGGCAGAGAAATCTTGTTGGACACTAAGAACGCTTTGTTGTCGAGTGTTTTTAACACAAAATCCGGGGAGGGGCAATAAGACTATCATCTGCATATAAGTGGATGAGAGAGCTTCCTACTGCCTGAGCTATGTTGTTCATGTAAATTGAGAAGAATGTGTGGCCTTGGGATACACCCTTAGTGTCAAGCAGTGGCTGAGACATCAGATTTTCTGACTTTATACACTGCACTCTTTGAGAGAGGTAGTTAGCAGGCCAAAGACCCCCCAGAGACACCAATACTCCTTAGCCGGCCCACAAGAATGGAATGGTCTACCGTATCAAAAGCTTTGGCCTAGTCAATAAAAATAGCAGCACAACAGTGCTTAGAATCAAGGGCAATGGTGACATCATTGAGGACCTTTAACCTCTCTAGGGTATGTGGGATGCTAGTGTCCCATCGGGCCAAAATCCAGTGAGATTGCAGAGCGGCAAATTCAAATACAGAAATATTCATTATAAAAATTCAGAAAACAAAACATATTTTAAATAGGTTTAAATATTAACTTCTTGTGAATCCAAACACTGTGTCAGATTTAAAAAATGCTTTACGGCGATTAATTGAGAACATAGCCCAGTTGATAAATTATTACAAACAGTAACCATCCAAGCAGAAGCGTTACAAAACTCCGAAATAGAGAAGATTAATCCCTTATCTTTGATCTTCATATGGCTGCACTCAGAAGACATTCATTTACTCAATAAATGTTCCTTTTGTTCGATAAAGTCTCTTTATATCCAAAAACCTCAGTTTTGTTTGTTTTCTTCAGTAATCCACAGGCTCAAACGCAGTCAACAGGCACACAAAAAAATCTTAATTGTATCCGTAAAGTTCATAGAAACATGTCAAACGATGTTTACATTTAAACCTCAGGTTGTTTTTAGCCTAAATTATCTATAATATTTCAACCGGACAATAACGTTGTCAATATAAAATGTAAACAAGAAATGCACTCTCTCGGGATTGCACATTAAAAAGCTCTGTGACACGTCAGGGTCCACTCATTGACTGGTCTTATTCCCTCATAAGAATACAAGCCTGAAACAATTTCTAAAGACTGTTGACATCTGGTGGAAGGCATAGGAACGGCAAATTGAGTCCTAAGTCAATGGATACTGTAATGGCATTGAATAGAAAACTACAAAACCATCAAAAGAAAACTTCCTGAATGGATCTTTCTCAGGTGTTTGCCTGCCAAATCAGTTCTGTTATACTCAGACACTATTTTAACAGTTTTGGACACTTTAGTGTTTTCTATCCAAATCTACCAGTTATATGCATATCATATCTTCTGGGCCCGAGTAGCAGGCCGTTTAATTTGGGCATGTTGGGGTTAGACCCACAGAGAGAGAACTGCTCCTTAAAGTAACTAACTTTGGCCTTCTGGAAAGCCTGAGTCCACTTATTTCTCATTTGCCTGAACGAGAGCCAGTCACCCTGAGTATGCGTGTGCCGAGCCTTTTACCAAATGCAATTCTTGAGGTGGAGTAACTCTGCAAGATCACGGTCGTACCAGGGGCTAAACCTGTTTTTCATTTATAATTTTCTTTATGGGGGCATGTTTGTTAACTTCTTGACGCTACCCATACCTTAAGCAGGATAATTGTCATCAGCAACCGCTGAATAGCATAGCGCCACAGTCAAATAATACTACTAAAAATATTAATATTCATGAAATCAGAAGTTCAATATTGCAATACACAGCTTAGCATTTTGTCAATCCACCTGTCATCTCAGATTTTGAAATGATGCTTTACAGCGAAAGCAATCCAAGCGTTTGTAAGTTTATCGATCGCATGATAAAACATTAAGTACACTTAGCATCAGGTAGCTTGGTCACAAATCAGAAAAGCAATCAAATTAATAGTTTACCTTTGATCTTCGGATGTTTTCACTCACGAGACTCCCAGTTACACAACAAATGTTCATTTTGTTCCATAACGATTATTGTTATATCCAAAATACCTCAGTTTGTTTGTCCCGTTATGTTCAGAAATCCACAGGATAGAGCGGTCACGACAACGCAGACAAATTCCAAATAATATCCGTAATGTCCACAGAAACATGTCAAATATTTTTTTTATAATCAACCCTCAGGTTGTTTAAAAAAATATATAATCGATAATATATCAACCGCAAATGAGAGGGTAAAACAATAGCTGTCCAAACTCTGTTGCGTGAGCCAAACTCATGTGATGTTATCTTTCTGGCTCATTTTTCAAAATAAAAGCCTGAAACTATGTCTGAAGACTGACACCTTGAGGAAGCGATAGGAAAAGGAATCTGGTGATATCCCTTTAAATGGAGAAAAGGGAGGCTATGGAACATCAAGTTTTCAAAATGAAGTCACTTCCATGTTTGAGTTTTCTCAGGGTTTTGCTTGTAATATCTGTTCTGTTATACTCACAGACAATATTTTTGACAGTTTTGGAAACTTTAGAGTATTTTCTATCCTAATCTGTCAATTATATGCATATTCTAGCATCTGGTCCTGAGAAATAGGCTGTTTACTTTGGGAACGTTATTTTTCCAAACTTAAAAATAGTGCCCCCTAGCTTCAAGAGGTTAAAACCTCTTATGGATAGGGGAGACGCTAGCGTCTCAACTGGCCAATTGCCAGGGGAAATGCAGAGCCAGATTCAAATAAAATGCTATAAAAATCACTTTCATTAAATCACACATGTAAGATACTCAATTAAAGCTACACGTTGTGAATCCAGCCAACATGTCAGATTTTTTTTTTTTAAGCGTTTCGGCGAAAGCGTAAGAAGCTATTATCTGATAGCCTGCACCCATCTGCACCAGCAGTAAACAAAGGAGCTAGCGTAGCAGGCACTACACAAAACGCTGAAATAAAATATAAAATATGCATTACCTTCGACGTGCTTCTTTTGTTGGCACTCCAATATGTCCCATAAACATCACAATTGGTCCTTCTGTACGATTAATTCCGTCCATATATATCGAAAATGTCCATTTATAAAGCGCGTTTGATCCAGAAAAAAAACAGTATAAAAACACAACGTCACTACAAAATATTTCAAAAGTTGCCTATAAACTTTGCCAAAATATTTCAAGCTACTTTTGTATTTTTAAAAGTTAATAATCGATCAAATTGTAGACGGGGCAAACTGTATTCAATACAGGAACGAAAACAAACCAGCACTGCTCTTCACGTCTTGCGCAACTCACAAATGTGTCCCCAGTTCCGAGTTGGCCTACTTCTTCATAGAACAAAGGAATAACCTCAACCATATTCCAAAGACTGGTGACATCGTGTGGAAGCGGTAGGCACTGAAAATGGGTTCCTATTAAATATCCAATGGCAAAGACAATATAGTGAACAGAGAGGGGACAAAAAATCTGAACAGTTAGTCCTCTGGGTTTTGCCTTTTTCAGCAAGAAAGATCTTCCAAAGGTGGGTGAGTGGCAATCTTTACCAAGGATCACCTCTCAGGTTGTCTACAAATCTGTCCCCAAACAATTTGATTTGCTGGTTTTAAGAATGTAACTTTCAAATGGTTCTTAGTTGACTGTTGCTAGGCATTGTAGTCCTCCATCAGCACCGGTCTGTACCCTACCTGCCCTAAGCTCTCTCCTGGTCCCTTACACAAAGTCTGAATTTTAGGTGACCTAAACTGGGACATACTTAAACCACCTGACCAAGTCCTAAAGCAATGAGACTCCCAAAATCTTTCTGATTATTACCAATTCCACAACGTATCACTCCAAACACCCAGAAAAGGCTACTCTCCTCGATGTTATCCTCACAAATAATCCTGAAAGTTTCAACTGTTCTGCCTGCGGCTATGGAATGCTGACCTGTTCACCAGACGTGCTACCTGTCCCAGACCTATTATTTGACCATGCTGGTCATTTATGAACATTTGAACATCTTGGCCATGTTCTGTTATAATCTCCACCCGGCACAGCCAGAAGAGGACTGGCCACCCCTCATAGCCTCTAGGTTTCTTCCTAGGTTTTTACTAGCCAACGTGCTTCATACTCCTGGGCTACAATATCCGGACCCACGACCGGTCTATCGATGTCACCGCATGAAGAGGCATAAACAGACTCACCCCATCGCGACGCCCCCCAAAGGCTAACTTTCTAGCCCTTGCTATCTCCTTGCTTGCTAATTCGGCCTGCTAACTGCTAGCTTGTTTAGCCCCGGTCTGCTAACTGCTACCTTGTTTAGCCCTGGCCTGCTAACTGCTACCTTGTTTAGCCCCGGCCTACTAACTGTTAGCTTGTTAGCACAGGCCTGCTAACCGTGTGAATCGCCGCGTCCCAAACACTCACTGGACCCATATTTACTTTCAATCTCTTTTCGATTTTTAATTTATTTATACCTTCCGGTAACCTGCCTCACCCAATGTGATATGGAATCGCTATTATTTTATATTTTTAGAACACACTCAAGAACCTCCAGAAGCTAACCAGCTAACTAGCTACAAGCTATTTAGTCATTGTTAGCCACTGCTAGCGGCTTTTACCTATTACCTTCTGCACAGCCAGCCAGTTTTTTTTTACCTGGATAATACTCGCCAGTCCAGCTTCCCTGCCCCATCCACCACTGCCCCCTGGACACTGATCACTTGGCTACATAGCTGATGCATGCTGGACTGTCCATTAATCACGGTACTCCATTCTGCTTGTTTATGTTTTATCTGTCGACCCCAGCCGCACTCAGGCTCTGTGTGTAGTTAATCCGACCCTCCCTGCCTAGTCAACGCCATTTTACCTGCTGTTGTTGTGCTAGCTGATTAGCTGTTGTTGTCTCACCTACTGTTTTAGCTAGCTCTCCCAATTCAACACCTGTGATTACTGTATGCTTCGCTGTATGTCTCTCTCAAATGTCAATATGTCAATGTTCAGGTTAGTTATCATTGTTTTAGTTTACAATGGAGCCCCTAGTGCCACCAAAAATTTCCATACCCAACTATAACATTTTCCGTCAAGATAGAACTGCCAAAGGGGGGGGAGTTGCAGTTTACTGCAGAGATAGCCTGCAAAGTAATGTCATACTTTCCAGGTCCATACCCAAACAGTTCGAACTACTAATTTAAAAAATTACTCTCTCCAGAAATAAGTCTCTCACTGTTGCTGCCTGCTACCGACCCCCCCCCCCCCCCCCCTCAGCTCCCAGCTGTGCCCTGGACACCATTTGTGAATTGATCGCCCCCCATCTAGCTTCAGAGTTTGTTCTGTTAGGTGACCTAAACTGGGATATGCTTAACACCCCGGCAGTCCTACAATCTAAGCTAGATGCCCTCAATCTCACACAAATCATCAAGGAACCCACCAGGTACAACCCTAAATCTGTAAACAAGGGCACCCTCATAGACGTCATCCTGACCAACTGGCCCTCCAAATACACCTCCGCTGTCTTCAACCAGGATCTCAGCGATCACTGCCTCATTGCCTGTATCCGCTACGGAGCCGCAGTCAAACGAACACCCCTCATCACTGTCAAACGCTCCCTAAAACACTTCTGTGAGCAGGCCTTTCTAATCGACCTGGCCCGGGTATCCTGGAAGGACATTGACCTCATCTCGTCAGTTGAGGATGCCTGGTCATTCTTTAAAAGTAACTTCCTCACCATTTTAGATAAGCATGCTCCGTTCAAAAGAATGCAGAACTAAGAACAGATATAGCCCTTGGTTCACTCCAGACCTGGCTACCCTCGATCAGCACAAAAATATCCTGTGGCGGACTGCAATAGCATCGAATAGTCCCCGCGATATGCAACTGTTCAGGGAAGTCAGGAACCAATACACGCAGTCAGTCAGGAAAGCTAAGGCCAGCTTCTTCAGGCAGAAGTTTGCATCCTGTAGCTCCAACTCCAAAAAGTTCTGAGACACTGTGAAATCCATGGAGAACAAGAGCACCTCCTCCCAGCTGCCCACTGCACTGAGGCTAGGTAACACGGTCACCACCGATAAATCCACGATTATCGAAAACTTCAACAAGCATTTCTCAACGGCTGGCCATGCCTTCCGCCTGGCTACTCCAACCTCGGACAACAGCTCCGCCCCCCCCCACCCCCCCCCGCAGCTACTCGCCCAAGCCTCTCCAGGTTCTCCTTTACCCAAACCCAGATAGCAGATGTTCTGAAAGATCTGCAAAGCCTGGACCTGTACAAATCAGCTGGGCTTGACAATCTGGACCCTCTATTTCTGAAACTATCCGCCGCCATTGTCGCAACCCCTATTTACCAGCCTGTTCAACCTCTCTTTCATATCGTCTGAGATCCCCAAGGATTGGAAAGCTGCCGCAGTCATCCCCATCTTCAAAGGGGGAGACACCCTGGACCCAAACTGTTACAGACCTATATCCATCCTGCCCTGCCTATCTAAGGTCTTCGAAAGCCAAGTCAACAAACAGGTCACTGACCATCTCGAATCCCACCGTACCTTCTCCGCTGTGCAATCTGGTTTCCGAGCCGGTCACGGGTGCACCTCAGCCACGCTCAAGGTACTAAACGATATCATAACCTCCATCGATAAAAGACAGTACTGTGCAGCCATCTTCATCGACCTTGCCAAGGCTTTCGACTCTGTCAATCACCATATTCTTATCGGCAGACTCAGTAGCCTCGGTTTTTCGGATGACTGCCTTGCCTGGTTCACCAATTACTTTGCAGACAGAGTTCAGTGTGTCAAATCGGAGGGCATGCTGTCCGGTCCTCTGGCAGTCTCTATGGGGGTGCCACAGGGTTCAATCCTCGGGACGACTCTTTTCTCTGTATATATCAATGATGTTGCTCTTGCTGCGGGCGATTCCCTGATCCACCTCTACGCAGACGACACCATTCTATATACTTGCGGCCCGTCCTTGGACACTGTGCTATCTAACCTCCAAACGAGCTTCAATGCCATACAACACTCCTTCCGTGGCCTCCAACTGCTCTTAAACGCTAGTAAAACCAAATGCATGCTTTTCAACCGTTTGCTGCCTGCACCCGCACGCCTGACCAGCATCACCACCCTGGATGGTTCCGACCTTGAATATGTGGACATCTATAAGTACCTAGGTGTCTGGCTAGACTGTAAACTCTCCTTCCAGACTCATATCAAACATCTCCAATCGAAAATCAAATCAAGAGTCTGCTTTCTATTCCGCAACAAAGCCTCCTTCACTCACGCCGCCAAACTTATCCTAGTAAAACTGACTATCCTACCGATCCTCGACTTCGGCGATGTCATCTACAAAATTGCTTCCAACACTCTACTCAGCAAACTGGATGCAGTTTATCACAGTGCCATCCGTTTTGTCACTAAAGCACCTTATACCACCCACCACTGCGACTTGTATGCTCTAGTCGGCTGGCCCTCGCTACATATTCGTCGCCAGACCCACTTGCTCCAGGTCATCTACAAGTCCATGCTAGGTAAAGCTCCGCCTTATCTCAGTTCACTGGTCACGATGGCAACACCCATCCGTAGCACGCGCTCCAGCAGGTGTATCTCACTGATCATCCCTAAAGCCAACACCTCATTTGGCCACCTTTCGTTCCAGTTCTCTGCTGCATGTGACTGGAACGAATTGCAAAAATCGCTGAAGTTGGAGACTTTTATCTCCCTCACCAACTTCTGAGCAGCTAACCGATCGCTGCAGCTGTACATAGTCTATCGGTAAATAGCCCACCCATTTTTACCTACCTCCTCCCCATACTGTATTTATTTACTTTACTGCTCTTTTGCACACCAATATCTCTACCTGCACATGACCATCTGATAATTTATCACTCCAGTGTTAATCTGCAAAATTGTCATTATTCGCCTACCTCCTCATGCCTTTTGCACACAATGTATGTAGACTTTTTTCTACTGTGTTATTGACTTGTTAATCGTTTACTCCATGTGTAACTCTGTGTTGTCTGTTCACACTGCTATCCTTTATCTTGGCCAGGTCGCAGTTGCAAATGAGAACTTGTTCTCAACCAACCTACCTGGTTAAATAAAGGTTAAATAAAAAGTAAAAATAAATAAACACCTGCATTGCTTGCTGTTTGGGCTTTTAGGCTGGGTTTCTGTACAGCACTTTGAGATATCAGCTGATGTACGAAGGGCTATATAAATAAATGTGATTTGAAAGGTATCAGTTCTGTGTTTTCTGTAATGACCTTAGTGATCACTGTTTTACAGCCTGTGTTTGTAATAGCTGCTCAGTGAAACGACCTGTCAAACGCTTGCAAATTATTTTTTTATGAGCAAGCCTTCCTTCAAGACCTGGCCTCTGTAAAATGGTATAGAATCAGCTTGATCCCCTCTGTCGAAGATGCTTGGACATTCTTTTTTGATATTTTCAGTGTTATTGTTAACGTGCCCAAAACCCAGGCGAGATCAGAAATCAATGAAACATAAAATACTTTCATTGCAGGAATCAGGTTCATTTTAATGGACATTACTGTTCACCAAAGAATGTTTGGTTCTAAAAACCAATCTGCAGGAATGTTGTGTAGCCTAATCACCAAAAATACTGACATCGGCAAAATTGCTTCAGTAAGAGGAGGACAATATTAGGTGTCTGTAATTTTTGGTTTATCATCCCAGCTCTAGTTAGTGTTGTCGTCTATCAAATTGTATAGGCTACCTTGCTCTCTTTTTTTTTACCATGGTGGCAACAATTACGCAGCGGCACAAAATAAAGGGGGCCATTCCATCACATTTTTTAACACCTTTTGAAAACTGAAGATTTTACATCAGAATGTAAGATTTTTTTAAGGACCTACCGACACCCTGCTGACTGGGCATTCTCCCATCAGTGTCCCCTTTCACAGTATCTTCCTCTATCCCATTCTGATCTAACTTGCCATCTGGCCTTTTCTCTCACAGGACGCCCAAGAACCCTGGAGAGGAGGAGGTAGAGAGGAAGCGGTCGAAGAAGGGGGCTTCTGTCCCTCTGCAAGACCCTGGGAAAGAGCCGGGGAGGCGCAAGCGGCATGCAGGGGAGACCCCAGAGCCCAACGCTGCCTCAGCAGCCAAAAGCAAGGACAGGGAGGCCTCCACCCCCGTCAAACACAAGAAGGGCACTGGGAAACGACACACAGAGCATTCCAAGACTGGCAAGGCACGAGATTTGAGTCAATATGTATGTTATATGTGAAATTAAGTCACACATCTGAGAGTTGCTTCAGCAGGTGCGTCAGAAGTGTTAGATGTTATTCAAAGGAAGAAGCTCAGTATTTATTGTTAATTGCCTGTATAAAGGTTATCTGAAATAATGAGAAATAGGTGTTGATATACTGTCTCCTCTGGTTTTGTCTGAAGGCCCCCAAGAGCAGCTTTGCCTTCTCTGTACCTGCCCAGCTCACCGGGGGTTCCCTGTCCTCCAGACCCCTGCTCAAGGTCGAGGACAGGTAAGATTCCTTCCCTGTTTGTCATTATATATACTGTGCTGTGAAAAAATGATTTCTCCCCCCTTTCTAATTGTTTCTACTTTTGTTATCAATGTTATCAGATCTTCAATCAAAACCTAATATTAGATAAAGGGAACCCGAGTGAACAAATAACACAACAATTACATACTTATTTCATTAGAAAAGTTATACAACACCTTATGCCCCTGTGAAAAAATGGTTGCCCCCTTTCACTCAATAAATGGTTTAGCTGCAGTGTCTCCAGCCAAACGCTTCCTGTAGTTGATCAGTGGCCCTCTTATTTTGACCCACTCTTCCATGTAGGACTGCTTTAAGTCAGCGACATTTGTTGGTTTTAAAGCATGAACTGCTCGTTTCAAGTCCTGACACATCTCAATTGGTATTAGGTCTGGACTTTGACTAGGCCATTCCAGAACTTCAAATTTGTTGCTTTTTAGACGTTTTATGTAGACTTGTGTGTTTTGGATCATTGTCTTGCTGTATGACCCAGCTGCACTTCGTCTTCAGCTCACAGACGGATGGCCTGACATTCTCCTGTAGAATTCTCTGATACAGAGCATAATTCATGGTTCATTCTATTAAGGCAGCAAAGCATCCCCAAACCATCACACTACCACCACCAGTAATGGCGCCCGAGGGGATGGCTGCCGTTTTACGGGCTCCTAACCAACTATGGTATTTTGTGTGTTTTTTCACATTGTTTGTAACTTACTTTGTATTTAATGTTGCTTCTACTGACTCTTATGCCCAAAAAGAGCTTCTGCATATCAGACCAGCGATTACACACCTTGAACTGGACGAAGATCTTTTTCTTTAATGAGTCCAACGCAAAAGATATACGGCTTCTCCGAGAACCGGACAAATCCCAGTCATTCGCGTGAAGAAAAGACAGAAATACAGGGTGCGGAGATAGGTGTGCCTTGTGAGAAATTCGTCAGCAATTGGGTAACCCACCATCCGTTCGTTCTATTGGCCAATGTGCAATCACTGGAGAATTCACTTCGACTATCCTACCAACGGGACATTAACTGTAATATCGTATGTTTCACTGAGATGTGGCTGAACGACGACAATGACAATATACAGTTGGCTGGGTTTTCCGTGCATCGGCAGGAGAGAACAGCTACGTCTGGTAAGACGAGGGGTGGGGTTGTGTGTCTATTGGTAAATAATAGCTGGTGTCTCGAGGTATTGCTTGCCTGAGGTACAGTACCTCATGATAAGCTGTAGAGTTCATGTATATTTACCATCACAAAAGAATGCTGGAACTAAGACCCACTCAACGAGCTATAGAAGGCCATAAGCAAACAAGAAAATGCTAATCCAGAAGTGGTGCTCCTAGTGGCCGGGGACTTTAACCTCTTACACCCCCCGACTTTTTTCAATTTCCGCCTGAAGACATACCCAAATCTAACTGCCTGTAGCTCAGGCTCAGAACCAAGGATATGCATACTCTTGATTTCATTTGAAAGAAAACACTGAAGTTTGTTTAAATGTGAATTGAATGTAGGAGAATATAACACAATAGATCTGGTTTAGATAATACAATGAAAAAAACATGTTTTTTCATTTTTATTGTTGTATCATCTTTAAAATGAACGAGACAAAACAAACATTCTGATGGGGACAATTTCAGTGAAACACATAAGAGTGCAACAGTACTTGTGCAAAGTTTCAGAATGATAACTTCAGAAATGAGTGTGCTACATAACATTTATCATGAAGTCCCCCAGGTGTCCCACACAAGTAGCCCAAATGTACCCAAGTGGCCAAATTGGTGAAGTTATACATTTTGAATGGAATAACTATATAAAAAATACCAAAATGGTATTCTAACACACACCCCCCCCCCCAAAAATGGAGAAAAAAAGATATATATATATATATACATTTAGAAAATAACACTTTCAATATTTGGAAGACCCTCAGTCCTCTACACAATATTGTGCTGCTGATGCCAGGTGCCATAGCAGTCTCTTTCTGCTGTAAAGCAGAGGGTCACCAAGCATGTGGTGCAGGTGATGGGGGACTTCATTTAGCAAAGAACACAGCGACGCCTCCATGCTGTGCCCCTTTGGCCCTGAGGCACATCCATGCCTGCAGAAATACATTTGGGCAGATGAACACCACTTGTGGCAGTAGCTGGATGAACCAGCTTCAGTGGGGGATGGAAACCTTGGCACTGGGGGGCTTCCATTCGGAGTCCGTGTCACTGTGAAAGAAAATGTTCAGTTAGAAAAGTTTCACATATGAGCCCTGTATCAACAGGTATAATAAACAGATATACACTGCTCAAAAAAATAAAGGGAACACTAAAATAACACATCCTAGATCTGAATGAATGAAATATTCTTATTAAATACTTTTTTCTTTACATAGTTGAATGTGCTGACAACAAAATCACACATTATCAATGGAAATCAAATTTATCAACCCATGGAGGTCTGGATTTGGAGTCACACTTCAAAATTAAAGAGGAAAACCACACTACAGGCTGATCCAACTTTGATGTAATGTCCTTAAAACAAGTCAAAATGAGGCTCAGTAGTGTGTGTGCCTCCACGTGCCTGTATGACCTCCCTACAACGCCTGGGCATGCTCCTGATGAGGTGGCGGATGGTCTCCTGAGGGATCTCCTCCGAGACCTGGACTAAAGCATCCGCTAACTCCTGGAGAGTCTGGTTGGTAGATGGAGCGAGACATGATGTCCCAGATGTGCTCAATTGGATTCAGGTCTGGGGAACAGGCGGGCCAGTCCATAGCATCAATGCCTTCCTCTTGCAGGAACTGCTGACACACTCCAGACACATGAGGTCTAGCATTGTCTTGCATTAGGAGGAACCCAGGGCCAACCACACCAGCATATGGTCTCACAAGGGGTCTGAGGATCTCATCTCGGTACCTAATGGCAGTCAGGCTACCTCTGGCGAGCACATGGAGGGCTGTGCGGCCCCCCCCAAAGAAATGCCACCTCACACCATGACTGACCCACTGCCAAACCGGTCATGCTGGAGGATGTTGCAGGCAGCAGAACGTTCTCCACGGCGTCTCCAGACTCTGTCACGTCTGTCAGATGTGCTCAGTGTGAACCTGCTTTCATCTGTGAAGAGCACAGGGCGCCAGTGGTGAATTTTCCAATCTTGGTGTTCTCTGGCAAATGTCAAATGTCCTGCACGGTGTTGGGCTGTAAGCACAACCCCCAACTGTGGACGTCGGGCCCTCATACCACCCTCATGGAGTCTGTTTCTGACCGTTTGAGCAGACACATGCACATTTGTGGCCTGCTGGAGATCATTTTGCAGGGCTCTGGCAGTGCCCCTCCTGCTCCTCCTTGCACAAAGGCGGAGGTAGCGGTCCTGCTGCTGGGTTGTTGCCCTCCTACGGCCTCCTCCACGTCTCCTGATTTACTGGCCTGTCTCCTGGTAGCGCCTCCATGCTCTGGACACTACGCTGACAGACACAGCAAACCTTCTTGCCACAGCTCGCATTGATGTGCCATCCTGGCTGAGCTGCACTACCTGAGCCACTTGTGTGGGTTGTAGACTCTGTCTCATGCTACCACTAGAGTGAAAGCACCGCCAGCCAGCATTCAAAAGTGACCAAAACATCAGCCAGGAAGCATAGGAACTGAGAAGTGGTCTGTACGGTGGTCACCACCTGCAGAACCACTCCTTTATTGGGGGTGTCTTGCTAATTGCCTATAATTTCCACCTGTTGTCTATTCCATTTGCACGACAGCATGTGAAATGTATTGTCAATCAGTGTTGCTTCCTAAGTGGACAGTTCGATTTCACAAAAGTGTGATTGACTTGGAGTTACATTGTGTTGTTTAAGTGTTTTTATTTTTTTGAGCAGTGTATTTAGAGTACAGGGAACAGAAGGTTGAATACAGTGCCTTGCGAAAGTATTCGGCCCCCTTGAACTTTGCGACCTTTTGCCACATTTCAGGCTTCAAACATAAAGATATAAAACTGTATTTTTTTGTGAAGAATCAACAACAAGTGGGACACAATCATGAAGTGGAACGACATTTAGTGGATATTTCAAACTTTTTTAACAAATCAAAAACTGAAATTGGGCGTGCAAAATTATTCAGCCCCCTTTAATACTTTGTAGCGCCACCTTTTGCTGCGATTACAGCTGTAAGTCGCTTGGGGTATGTCTCTATCAGTTTTGCACATCGAGAGACTGAAATTGTTTCCCATTCCTCCTTGCAAAACAGCTCGAGCTCAGTGAGGTTGGATGGAGAGCATTTGTGAACAGCAGTTTTCAGTTCTTTCCACAGATTCTCGATTGGATTCAGGTCTGGACTTTGACTTGGCCATTCTAACACCTGGATATGTTTATTTTTGAACCATTCCATTGTAGATTTTGCTTTATGTTTTGGATCATTGTCTTGTTGGAAGACAAATCTCCGTCCCAGTCTCAGGTCTTTTGCAGACTCCATCAGGTTTTCTTCCAGAATGGTCCTGTATTTGGCTCCATCCATCTTCCCATCAATTTGAACCATCTTCCCTGTCCCTGCTGAAGAAAAGCAGGCCCAAACCATGATGCTGCCACCACCATGTTTGACAGTGGGGATGGTGTGTTCAGGGTGATGAGCTGTGTTGCTTTTACGCCAAACATAACGTTTTGCATTGTTGCCAAAAAGTTCCATTTTGGTTTCATCTGACCAGAGCACCTTCTTCCACATGTTTGGTGTGTCTCCCAGGTGGCTTGTGGCAAACTGTAAACGACACTTTTTATGGATATCTTTAAGAAATGGCTTTCTTCTTGCCACTCTTCCATAAAGGCCAGATTTGTGCAATATACGACTGATTGTTGTCCTATGGACAGAGTCTCCCACCTCAGCTGTAGATCTCCGCAGTTCATCCAGAGTGATCATGGGCCTTCTTGGCTGCATCTCTGATCAGTCTTCTCCTTGTATGAGCTGAAAGTTTAGAGGGACGGCCAGGTCTTGGTAGATTTGCAGTCGTCTGATACTATATTATCGCTTGCACAGTGCTCCTTGGGATGTTTAAAGCTTGGGAAATATTTTTGTATCCAAATCCGGCTTTAAACTTCTTCACAACAGTATCTCGGACCTGCCTGGTGTGTTCCTTGTTCTTCATGATGCTCTCTGCGCTTTTAACGGACCTCTGAGACTATCACAGTGCAGGTGCATTTATACGGAGACTTGATTACACACAAGTGGATTGTATTTATCATCATTAGTCATTTAGGTCAACATTGGATCATTCAGAGATCCTCACTGAACTTCTGGAGAGAGTTTGCTGCACTGAAAGTAAAGGGGCTGAATAATTTTGCACACCCAATTTTTCAGTTTTTGATTTGTTAAAAAAGTTTGAAATATCCAATAAATGTCGTTCCACTTCATGATTGTGTCCCACTTGTTGTTGATTCTTCACAAAAAAATACAGTTTTATATCTTTATGTTTGAAGCCTGAAATGTGGCAAAAGGTCGCAAAGTTCAAGGGGGCCGAATACTTTCGCAAGGCACTGTATATTATGACAGACCAGCTAGATCTTCTGTCTCTATTATATTACGACAGACCAGCCAGATCTACTGTCTCCATTTCACTTTGGCAATTGTTGTGGGCCTGCACTCCCCTCAACAGCCTCAAATAGGCTATTTCATTTCACAAATAATATTTTATATTATTAATTTCAAACAACGGCATTAGCATGAGAAGAACTTACTAGTCCAAAACGATGTCCTCTCCGTTCAAAAAATATTCCTCCATTTGGGAATCGCTAAATGAATCGTCCTCCAACAATCTCTGACTTTCCCGACCAATTTCTTCTAAAATGGTGTATACATCTGTATATCTAGACTTAGATTTAGCTTTCCCTGACTTCGTCGCCATACTGATTGATTTATAAACAGCTGAAGATGCGCTTTACCAAAACAACGCTGTATGAATCTTCAATGGCAAATGAACCTCTTTACGCTGGCGTTTACTACATGGGTTGGTCTTCCAACACATAAACATTACATATTGCCGTTTACCTCAACTCATTGGCTATCTACCCAGCTAGATTTCAAGACGATCAGTGGTCATTGGGTTAAAATACAGTCAATCAACGAAACAGCGGTCATATCATTGGTGCACAATGATGTCAGGACTTGTTGTCTTCAAATCGGTTTCTTTCAATCAATACGTCCCACGAAATGACCCATCAGGTTTGGTTGTGTTACAAACAAACCAGTTGATTGCAATGAAACCAAACATGACTGGAAAAGTCACTTTTCGTGTGTGTATTTACACCGAATGTGTCGTCGAAAATGGAATGAGACGGAATTCACGACACAAGCGGTTCACAAAATGTTTTGTGTTAGGCTATAAAAATGGATTTTTATCAAACAAAAGACCATTCATTGTGTAACAATGAGCATTGGGATTGCAAACAGAGGAAGATTGTCAAAGGTAAACTATTTATTTTATTGCAATTTGTGATGTTACGCCTGTGCTGGTTGAAATTAGTAATTTTTTATGGGGCTTTGTTCTCAGATAATCGCATCGTATTCTTTCGCAGTAAATCCTTTTTTAAATCTGACAACGCAGTTGGATTAGCAAGATTCTAGGCTTTCGACCCATATGAGACACTTGTATTTTCATGAATGTTTAATATGAATATATATGTAGTGATCACCTTATGTTGTCGAATTTAATCCCGCTAACGGGTTCGGTGCGCAGAGAGGTTAATGCAGGCAAACTTAAATCAGTTTTACCTCATTTCTACCGGCATGTTACATGTGCAACCAGAGGAAAATATATTCTGACACACAGACTCATACAAAGCTCTCCCTCGCCCTACATTTGGCATATCTGACCATAATTCTATCCTCCTGATTCCTGCTTACAAGCAAAAACTAAAGCAGGATGTACCAGTGACTCACTCAATACGGAAGTGGTCAGATGCTACGCTACAGGACTGTTTTGCTAGCACAGACTGGAATATGTTCTGGAATTCATCCAATGGCATTGAGGAGTGTACCACCTCAGTTTCAACAATAAGTGCATCGACGAAGTCGTCCCCACAGTGAACATACATATCCTTTTCAGGACCCTGTCTTTCAAAGATAATTTGTAATAATCCCAAACTTCACAGTTCTTCATTGTAAAATGTTTAAACACTGTTTCCCATGCTTGTTCAATGAACCATATACAATAAATGAACATGCACCTGTGGAACGGTTGTTAAGACACTAACAGCTTACAGAAGTTAGGCAATTAAGGTCACAGTTATAAAAACTTAGGGCACTTTCTACTGACTCTGAAAAACACCAAAAGAAAGATGCCCAGGGTTCCTGCTTATCTGTGTGAACGTGCCTTAGGCATGCTGCAAGGAGGCATGAGGACTGCAGATGTGGTCTGGACAATAAATTGCAATGTCCGTACTGTGAGATGCATAAGACAGCGCTACAGGGAGACGGGACAGACAGCTGATCGTCCTTGCAGTGGCAGACCACGTGTAACACCTGCACTGGATCAGTACATCTGAACATCACACCTGTGGGACAGGTACAGGATGGCAACAACTGCCTGAGTTACACCAGGATTGCACAATCCTTCCATCAGTGCTCACACTGTCCACAATAGGCTGAGAGAGGCTGGACTGAGGGCTTTTAGACCTGTTGTAAAGGCAGGTCCTCACCAGACATCACCGGCAACAACGTTGCCTATGGGCACAAACCCACCGTTGCTGGACCAGACAGGACTGGCAAAAGTGCTCTTCACTGACGAGTCACGGTTTAGTCTCACCAAAGGTGATGGTCGGATTCACGTTTATCGTTGAAGGATTGAGCGTTACACCGAGGCCTGTTTTCTGGAGCGGGATCGATTTGGAGGTGGAGGGTCCGTCATGGGACTGAACTTTTTGTCATTGCAGGCAATCTCAATGCTGTGCATTACAGGGAAGACATCCTCCTCCCTCATGTGGTACCCTTCCTGCAGGCTCATCCTGACATGACCCTCCAGCATGACAATGCCACCAACCATACAGCTCATTCCGTTCATGATTTCCTTCAAGACAGGAATGTCAGTGTTCTGCCATGTCCAGTCGAAGAGCCTGGATCTCAAACCCATGGAGCACATCTGGGACCTGTTGGATTGGAGTGAGGGCTAGGGCCATTCCCCTCAAAAATGTCCGGGAACTTGTATGTTCCTTGATGGAAGAGTGGAGTAAACGTTATTCCATTTCTGTTAGTCACATGTTTGTGGAACTTGTTCAGTTTGTCTCAGTTGTTGAATCTGTTATGTTCATACAAATATTTACAAATTAAGTTTGCTGAAAATTAACGCAGTTGACTGAGAGGACGTTTCTTTTTTTGCTGAATTTATATACCTCTGTTCCTGCCACCCACAGGCAGCACCCAGTGGAGTATCATATGAAGGAAGCCAAAAAACTCAAGCACAAAGCAGATGCCACGGTAATAGTCCTATTTTTACACTCTCATTCTCTTTCAATTCAGTATTTTTCTTTCACTTGTGACAATCTCAAAGGATTCTAAACAAAGGTCTGTGCGTTTTTTGTTTTCTCCAGTCTGATAAGGTGGGCAAAGCTTTCAACTACCTCGATGCTGCCATGTCCTTTGTGGAGAGCGGCATCGCTATGGAAACCGATCCCCAGACCCCGAAGTCGGCATATACGATGTTCGCTGAAACCTTGGATCTGATAAGGTAAGCAGCCCAAAACAATATGTACTAGATAGAGCTCCTTAGCTGCAGTGAGTAGGGTATGGGCATTTGAAATATTTTCAGGTTTGAATAATAAGAATTTTTTGGGGGATATCCAGATAGTTGTAAAACATGTTTTTTTGTGTGCCTTTATTTAAACTTGGACAACTTGTTTGCTGTGCAGCCTGCACGCCTCAGAGGATGTTCACGGCCCGATGGTGGGTGCGTGTGTGTGTGTGAGACAGGAGGGAGAGGGGGGAAAAATGCCACGATCTCGTGCTAGTTAGATAACCTATGGCATTTACAAGTTTGTCTATTATCCCATCTGGCAGTGGCTGTCTTTACTGCATCAAATTTATTTAAAGAAGAGAAGCTGGCCAGATGTCAGCTAGCTAGACTAGTTGAGGCCATTTTGCTACACTCCCCGTCCTTTTCTACAACTCCATTCAGATTAAACCTGTCGGTTGCTCCTGCTAGCCTACTCCTTCTCATTTAGCTAACTTAATTACAGAACTGTAATTCCATTTTGCATGAAATTAGAGGTCTACCACTTCAAATTGCTACACATAGGAGCCTCTGACTGTAGTGCCTACCAGCTACACACGTGGAACCTGTGTGAAAATATGGTATGTCTCAGTAATATGGTATGTATTTTATTGGGGTGCACGTCATAAAAACTACATTCAAAAGTTTGTTTTATTCAATTAAGAATTTCACGGACGTATCAAAAATGAAATACAGAAATCTAATTTACATACAGTACCTGTCAAAAGTTTGGACACCTACTCATTCCAGGGTTTTTCATTATTTGTACTTTATTGTACATTGTAGAATAATAATGAAGACATCAAAACTATTGAAATGACACATATGGAATCATGTAGTAACCAAAAAAGTGTTAAACAAATCAAAATATATTTTATATTTGAGATTCTTCAAAATATCCACCTTTTGCCTTGATGACTGCTTTGCACACTCTTGGCATTCTCTCATCCAGCTTCATGAGGCTCAGGGCCTCAAAGGCTATGGCCGACTCTGATTACATGTGTGGGTATGGATGAGGCAATGAGCCACTGTGACCCCTCATGATGAGTTCCTTTTTTTTTGTGAACTCACCTTTGCTTTGTTTCCTGTGCTTTTTCTAGCTTTTTTAAATGCCACCTCTACTCTTTCAGGTTCATACTGAAACTGAAGGGTTCTATGGACCCCTCTGCCCCTGTTACAGACAAGGATTTTACAATATTATGGTAACTAGATACCTGGACCCTACTATATGTAATATATACCCTGCTACACCACACAATAGTTCACTATAGTTCTGTTAAATGTAACATAAATGTCAAGTAGTGGCACTTTGGATCCATTTTTACCTCAAGTCAGTGAAATGAAGTATTCCTGCAGAGGATTATGAGAATGTAACCTTTTCGTTATTGTCTGTCAGTATGAGGTGCCAGTCCCTTCTACAGATGGCCATGTTTCGCTACAAAAGAGAAACGGCACTTAAGTATTCAAGGACCCTCACGGATCATTTCAAGGTAGGCTTCAAGGATCACATGTTGGTCCTTTGTTTCTGCATGTCTTTGTGTGTGTAGTGTACACACATTCACTGGAAAATAAATGGCAGTGACGTTCTGAGCACACAACTAGTTGAGTACTTGGATTACTATTGAGTAATCAAAACGTATGTTGGTGTGTAAATTCAAATGAATATTAAATTGTCAATGTGTGTTGAGACATGGTTAAATAGCAAATGAGTTTGACTGAATTGGATCTTAAATGATCTTTTTCAGAGCTCCTCCAAGTCTGCAGCCCCCTCCCAATGTGTCTCAAAGTAAGTATTTTACCTAGTGGTTGTCCTCTGCTCAGCCTTTTCCCTTTGTGTGTCCTATCTCCTGCTTTAGCATTTAGTCAGAACCCCTTTAGGATGGCTAATATTAGGGTGACTAAATCAATGGAGGCTAGAGGGGGGGTGGGGTGTAAAATAGCAACTTTCTTCTCTAATCCGGAGGACATAAGAATATAGAGATGCTAGAAATCGATTTTTAGACATGATGTGTATTTTCATATTTTAGTATACCCTTTTCATAATAATGTGAAATTCCTGTTATTTTTTGAAGATATCAAATTATTTTGCAGATGTTATGCAGCGAAATACTTATGCTTCTAGTTCCAACAGAGTAGTCCACCTGAGTAAATGCATGTTAAAAATGCCTCTGGCTGTGTTTACAGGTCTCTTAAATTAAGGTCTTTGCACACCTGGACTGTGCAATATTTGTCCATTTATTATTTTTTAAATTCTAAACAGTCTGTCAAGTTGGTTGTTGATCATTGCTAGACAGCCATTTTTAAGTCTTGCCATAGTTTCAAGCAGATTTAAATCAAAACTGTAACTAGGCCATTTAGGAGCGTTCAATATCCTCTTGGTAATCAACTCCAGTGTAAATTTGGCCTTGTGCTTTAGGTTATTGTCCTGCTGAAAGGTGAATTTGTCTCCTAGTATCTGTTGGAAAGCAGACTGAGCCAGTCTTTACTCTGATTTTGCATGTTCTTAGCTCCACTGTTTCTTTCTATCTTAAAAAACTCCCCAGTCCTTGCTGTTGACAAGCATACCGATAACATGATGCAGCCACCATCATGCTTGAAAATATGAAGAGGGGTACTCAGTCAAGTGTTGTTGGATTTTCTCCAAACATTAAAAGTTACTTTCTTTGCTGCATTTTTTTTTTGCAGTATTACTATTAGCGTCTTGTTGCAAACAGGATGCATGTTTTGGAATATTTGTCATTTGTAAATGCTTCCTTCTTTTCACTCTGTCATTTAGGTGAAAATTGTGGAGTAACTACAATGTTTATCCATCCTCAGGAGAAAACTATCACAGCCATCAAACTCTGTTTTAAAATCCCCATTGACCTCATGGGGAAATCCTTCCACTCTGGCAAGAGTTAGGACGGACACCTGTAGCTTTGTAGTTACTGGGTGTAATGATACACTGTCCAAAACCTAGTTAATAACTTTACCATACTCAAAAGTATGTTCACTGTATGCTTTTGTTTATTTTTACCCATCTGCCAATCGGAGACCTTTGCGAGTTATTGGTCTTTTTGGTTGAATCTGTGCTTGAAATTCAGTACTCGACTGAGGGACCGTTCAGATAATTATGGGTATTTTCTATAGATCAGTGAAACAAAATCCCAATTTAATACATTTTTAATTCAGACTGTAACCCAATAAAATGTGGAAAAAGTTTTGTGAATTTTGTGAATGAATAGAAAAGGTGTGTGTGTGTGTGTGTACAGCAGTAGTTATATTGACTAGAATTCAAAAATATTAAAGTGTTGGTCCCATGTTTCATGAACTTAAATAAAAGATCCCAGAAATTGTGCACAAATTTGTTTACATCCCTGTTAGTGAGCATTTCTCCTTTGCCAAAATAACTGCAATCAAGCGCTTCCTATAACCATCAATGAGCTTCCTGCACCTCTGTACTGGCAGTTTGGCCCAGTCCTCTTGTGCAAACTGCTCCAGTTCTCCCAGATTAGAAGAGTGCCTTCTCCTAACTGCTGTTTTCAGATCTCTCCACAAGTTTTCAATGGGATTTAGATTTGGACTTGCTGGCCACTTCAGAACAGTCCAGCGTTTTGTCTTGAACCATTCCTGGGTCCTTTTTGAAGTGTGTTTGGGGCCATTGTCCTACTGGAAGACCCATGACCTTCAACGGAGACACATTTTTCTGACACTGGGTCTGACATTGGACTCCAAAATACCTTTTTGTATTCACCTGATTTCATGATGCCATGCACACGTTCAAGGCACCCAGTTCCAGAGGCAGCAAAGCAACCCCAAAACATCACAACCTCCATGTTTGACTGTAGGGAAGGTGTTCTTTTCTTTGAAAGCTTAATTTTGTTTTCTGTAGAGATGGTGTGCTTTACCAAAAAGCTGTAAATTGGTCTCATCTGTCCACAGGATATTCTCCCAGAAGGATTTTGGCATGTTCAGCTGTGTTTTGGCAAATTGCAGTCGGGCTTTCTTATGTCTTCCTCTCAGCAGTGGGGTCCTCTTGGGACTCCTAACCCCTTTTCATTGAGTTGGTGACGGATTGTGCGAGTTGAAACTGTCTGAATGTCAGCTTGAATCTTTGTGGCAGTTGACTGAGGTGCTTTCTCCAACATTCAAACAATACTTTGCTGCAATCTTCCATTAAGTTTTCTCTTGTGGCCACGTCCAGTGAGGTTGGCTACAGTGGCATGGGCCTTAAACTTTTTGATTACATTACTTACGGTGGAAACAGGAACATCAAGGCCTCTGGAGATGAACTTGTAGCCTCGATTGTCCATGCTTGGCTCCAATCTTGTATCTGATCTCCTCAGATAATTCTCTGGTTGTTTTGTTCAACTGAACACCGAAGACATACATATGTGGATACCAAAATATATTTTAATTTCAACAGCTTTCTGGAAGAAATGGTGCATTATTTGAAAAAAGTGCAAGGGTGCCAATATTTTTGTCCACGACTGTACATCTCATTCAACCCACTTATTAATAAGTGTATATATACTGTTGGAAGTCATCGTATTATGTGCTCAGTCCCATCCGGGGCGGGAGGTAGCATAGTGGTTAGAGCATTGGACTAGTAATCGAAAAGTTGCAAGATCGAATCCCTGAGCTGACAAGGTAAAAATCTGTCGTTTTGCCACTGAACAAGGCAGTTAACCCACCGTTCCTAGGCCGTCATTGAAAATAAGAATTTGTTCTGACTTGCCTAGTTAAATAAAAGGTAACTCATGCCCCACCCTGCCCTCTCTTTCCCAGAAGCACGGGCACACCATCCCCCATGTCTCCCATGCCGTCTCCTGCCAGCACAGCCAGCTCTGGGCCAGGCTCCAATCACAGCAGTGGGGTGGGGATGGGCAATGTGAGCACTGTGGCCATTCCCCAGGTCATCCAGCAGGTGGCATCGTCCTACGTCAACATCACAGCACTCTTCCTGAGTGCTCACGACATCTGGGAGCAGGCTGACGAGCTGGCACACAGAGGCAGTGGTAAAGGGGAGCAGAGGGGAAGGTTAAATAGTCTTACACAAGGATATTATTACACCTGAAAAGATTCTTTATAAGCTGTAGTTCTATATATCATTACTTGAGGTCATGATGACTGGGAAAAAATACTGGTGATGGTTGTAGTTATTTCATGTGAGAATTTCTTTCCTGCTAATGTTGGTATTAACGTATCCAGGCTCTTTTCTTCTCTTTTGTTTTGTGTCTCTCTAGGTTTGTTGTCTGAGCTGGACTCAGCTCTGGGCCAGTTGAGCCTGACCTCCACCATGAGCTCTCTGGTGCGTCACACACGGCAGGGACTGCAGTGGCTCCGACTGGACACCTGCGAGACACAGTGACTGTTTCTCAACCCCACCCAGCACTACACAGCCCTGCTTACTCCTGCCGTACTCCTACAGTACCCAGCCGTGGATAACCCTGTCCGGGACATCCTATTTGGCTTTATTTATTGACAGGCCATCAGGCGAAAGCAGGATCCCAAGTCCCTCCTCTACAAGTTGTTCATATGGATACAAAGTCAACTTTTATTAAATTTTTCCCAACTACCTATGAAACTGATGTTCAGAGACCCTGTGTCCCACACACTTCCGGGTCCTCTGTTGGTCACATGGATGGGTCCATTAACAAAACAACTATCACATCCACCTCTGGATCTCTGGAGGCAGCAGGGCCTGCTAGACCTGTAGTGAGTTGAATGAGACTCTCCCTTTCTGAAAAATTTGTCACACAGCCAACTGACTGTGGCCTGACCACCCCTCTGGGCCCTGTATCCCCTGGGGGTTAGACAGTGGGAAGGTTGGCTGAAGAACTGACTCCCACCCTTCTCCTGTGGTAATGCAAAGCAGTGATGATAAAAAGCTTATTTATTAGCCTTATTATATTATCACTATTTTTATATTGTTTCAGTAAAATGTTGTTTGATCAAAAGCGGTGTCATGGCCAATATTTACTTCACCCAGCTGAAAAGGCCTATAGAACTACAGGTATCCATCCATCCCATCCTATAATAATAGTAATAATAGTATTGGTCAACTCCTGCAGAATATAACCAGTATCTCTGCGCTCCATAAAGTATTTCTAAATTGGTTTTGCCCTGAAAAATTGACATGCCACAAGATGGCCCTGGTCACTTTCTGTGAATATGTTTGTTTATTATTATTACTCTCTCTTATCTTCAAAGGAGATTGAATTTACCTGCCAGGACGGGTCCACTATGTTAATTCAGTCATAACAGAAATATAGTGCATACGGAAATTATTCAGGCCCCTTGAGTTTTTCCAAATTTTGTAACGTTAAAGCCTTATTCTAAAATGGATTATATTGTTTTTTGCCCTTCATCAAACTACACAAAATACCCCATAATGGCAAAGCAAAAACAAGTTCATATCAATGTTTTCAAATTAATATAAAAAAAATGAAATCACAATTACATAAGTATGCACACCCTTTTTCAGTACTTTGTTGAAACACCTTTGGCAGCGATTACAGCCTCGAGTCTTGGGTAGGATGCTACAAGCTTGGCACACCTGTATTTGGGGAGTTTCTCCCATTCTTCTCTGCAGATCCTCTCAAGCTCTGTCAGGTTGGATGGGGAGTGTCGCTGCACAGCTATTTTCAGGTCTCTCCAGAGATATTTGATTGGGTTCAAGAACCAGCTCTGGCTGGGCCACTCAAGGACATTCAGAGACTTGTCCCATAGCCACTCCTGCATTGTCTTGGCTGTTTGCTTAGGGTCGTTGTCCTGTTGGAAGGTGAACCTTCACCCCAGTCTGAAGTCCCTGAGTGCTCTGCAGCAGGTTTTCATCAAGGATCTCTCTATACATCTTTCCCTCACACCTGACTAGTGTCCCAGTCCCTTGTCGCTGAAAAACATCCCCACAGCATGAGGCTGCTGCTGCCACCATGCTTAACTGGTGCCAGGTTTCCTCCAGATGTGATGCTTGGCATTCAAATCAAATGTATTTATATAGCCCTTCGTACATCAGCTGATATCTCAAAGTGCTGTACAGAAACCCAGCTTAAAACCCCAAACAGCAAGCAATGCAGGTGTAGAAGCACGGTGGCTAGGAAAAACTCCCTAGAAAGGCCAAAACCTAGGAAGAAACCTAGAGAGGAACCAGGCTATGTGGGGTGGCCAGTCCTCTTCTGGCTGTGCCGGGTGGAGATTATAACAGAACATGGCCAAGATGTTCAAATGCTCATAAATGACCAGCATAGTCGAATAATAATAAGGCAGAACAGTTGAAACTGGAGCAGCAGCACGGCCAGGTGGACTGGGGACAGCAAGGAGTCATCATGTCAGGTAGTCCTGGGGCATGGTCCAAGGGCTCAGGTCCTCCGAGAGAGAGAAAGAAAGAGAGAAGGAGAGAATTAGAGAACGCACACTTAGATTCACACAGGACACCGAATAGGACAGGAGAAGTACTCCAGATATAACAAACTGACCCTAGCCCCCCGACACAAACTACTGCAGCATAAATACTGGAGGCTGAGACAGGAGGAGTCAGGAGACGCTGTGGCCCCATCCGAGGACACCCCCGGACAGGGCCAAACAGGAAGGATATAACCCCACCCACTTTGCCAAAGCACAGCCCCCACACCACTAGAGGGATATATTCAGGCCAAAGAGTTCAATCTTGGTTTCATCAGACCAGAGAATCTTGTTTCTCATTGTCTGAGAGTCTTTAATTGCCTTTTGGCAAACTGCAAGTGGGCCTTCATGTGCCTTTTACTGAGGAGTGGACGCTGTCTGGCCACTCTACCATAAAGGCCTGATTTGGTAGAGTGCTACAGAGATGGTTGTCCTTCTGAAAGGTTTTTCCATCTCCGCAAGAGGATCTCTGAAGCTCTGTAAGAGTGGCCATCGGGTTCTTGGCCACCTCCCTGACCAAGGCCCTTCTCCCCCGATTGCTCAGTTTGGCTGAGCGGCCAGCTCTAGGAAGAATCTTGGCAGTTCCAAACTTTTTCCATTTAAGAATGATGGAGGCCACTGTGTTCTTGGGAACCTTCAATGCTGCAGACATTTTCTGGCACCCTTCCCCAGATCTGTACCTCTACACAATCCTGTCTCGGAGCTCTACAGTCAATTCCTTCAACCTCATGGCTTGGTTTTTTAATTGACATGCACGTTCAACTGTGGGACCTTATATAGACAGGTGTGTTCCTTTTCTAAATCCAAGTTGTAGAAACATCAAGGATGATCAATTTGAGTTTCATAGCAAAGGGTCTGAATACTTATGTAAATAAGGTTTCTTTTTTATTTGTAATTCATTTGCAAAAATGTTGACCTGTTTTCGCTTTGTCATTATGGGTTAGTGTGTAGATTGATGAGGAACATTTTTTTATTTAATCAATTTTAAAATAAGGCTGTGACCTAACAAAATGTGGAAAAAGTTAAGGGGTCTAAATACTTTACGCATGCACTGTATGCTTTGATTTTAGTTGGATAAAAAGTGTGCCTTAGATGTTTAAAGGAGACTTAAGTCTGTCTTCCCAAATTGAATACTTTTTGAAAGTAGCATCATGGATAATTAACACAGTGAATCCCAAAAACAGAAGTCAAGTGACTATGTATGTGGGAGGAGTTGGAGAGCACGATAGTCTGAAAGTCAAGTCCTACTCTTCCCTTTACTATACTAACAGTCATGACCGTTGGAAAGGATGCACTGTTTGACTGGCAGCCTGAGAAAGCACTGACAGGTGGTTGTGTTTACATCATTTGCATAGCTCTGATGTACATACGGTATACATTGACAAGTTTTGCTTTCAAAATCATCTAAATTATTGCTGCTTTTTAGTGCAGTTCTTGAAACTACTACTGACCTTTGACTCTATTGCCCATTATCTCTAGATAACGATGTGTCCCAAATTGCAGCCTATTCTCTATTTTTGACCAAGTAGTGCACAATATAGGGAATATGGTCCCATTTGGGGCACAGACAATGTCTAGATGAGTATTGTATGTTTAGGCCTATTCATGGAGTTTAAAGACTGAGATGTAGACCCTGTCTTGCTGTAGAATAAATGACAGCATTTCCCTTTTAAAGCTCTGTGTTCAATTTGGGCCCTACACCGTATATGTTATTCTGATTTCAATCAGGTGGGGTTTGATGGTATTACAATTACAAACTTGCATTTGATTAAATCAGTGGTTAACAGATGTTATCAAAGCAAAATACCAATGTTCCTTGTTTTTGCATCAATCATCAATATTCTGTTATTGTCTTCCCATCCTGCCCTCTCATTAACACTTCAATGCTTACAGCAAGATAAATGGCCAACATGCATATCATTTGCATGTATTTTCTTTGTATTTTCAGTTTCCTTTAGTGTTCTATGGGTTGGTCTAAAAACACCACTGAGTTCTTAAAAATGAATGACCTGTCATTCTTTCCTCTTGCTTGTTGTAAGGTTTTGGTTATGCTATAAAACTGAGCGTTATACGAAACAATATATTTTGAACATTAAAGAAAGCACTAATGAAACACTGTTTTTGATGAAATATTAGTGGTTTGGGCTACCATGCTTTTACCTATAATTTACTAAATCTGGGCCATTTAGTTATTGTTTTGAAATGTTTTGTTACTATACTGTAAAATAAATACATTGGGGCTCACTGGAAAACAAAATGTCTATTGGAGTGCAAATATATAAGGGCTGCACATGGAACCACAAAAGAACAATGTGTTATGTTTATTTTATCAAAAATATGAAAACTCTGAATAGAGTACACTCTGGTACCATGGCTTTTAGTTTATTTTTGTTCCTCTAAGTAGGCTGCTTTGTAAGTAATAATGTTTTGAGTTTCCCAACTTGGATGTCAGCACTGCACATGAAATGTTGTCCTGTTTGAGATTACATTCGACATTGTACTTACTACTTAAAACACATTTCTCTGGTTTCTATATCATGTTACATGTCCTATCATAGTTTTTAGGCTTTGTCATGCTTCATTTAAACCTTTTATTATTTGTGCATAATTAGTAGATATTCTGTTAGTTAGAATTGTTTAAATTATTGTCAATATGTGATATCACACTAAAAGGAACATCATCGCCTTGGTCTTTTACTGGGAATTTGTGGAGAAATGTTTTGTAATTCAACTTTTTTGCCTTGTGAAAATATGTAAATAGTTTGAGATGCAATGTACAGAGGTGTATAAAGACTGATTGGCAATTCATTTAGGTTATTTTCTTCCAAGTAACTTTTTTCCAAAGAGGCTGTTTTGTAGCTTGGCCACTGTAGATGAAGATGAATTGTTAAAAATGTTGGACCAGTTTAACGGTACATTTCTGCCATCTCGACCAGAGCTCTGCAGTGTAAAATGTTTGACGCAATAAACTTTGGGAAAAATGTGCTGGCTGTGTGAATTATTCTTCTTAACCAGGACTGCCAACCCTCTTCCTGGAGGTCTACAGTCCTGAGTGTTTTCAGTCCAACCTTAATTTAACACAGCTGATTCTACTAAGTAGCTGCTGAATCAGATATGCTAAAGAAGAGTTTGACTGAACCTGCAGGACAGTAGATCTCGGACCAGATGGGACTCATTCCTTTTTGCAAGGCTTTAGTTATTAAATGGGAAAGAGTAACCAACTTGTCAGTGACAACTGTCTTGAGTTTGGCATATGTGACAATGTCCTGGGATTTCCCACAAACGCCTCACCTTCTAACTAGTAACGAGCAAAATCGATTACATGTACGTGTCTGTGAGAGTCTCAGCTTTCCATAGAGGGGTCGTAGTAGTTCCTAGCTCCAACCATTCAGTCTCTACAGATATTTATGTTAGAAGTGTTTAAGCCCAACACGCCAAACTTAGGGTTAGTACCAATGCTCCACGTTTTTTCAAAGGTATGACCCACCTGCTCCTCGTTAGTATAGTGGTGAGTATCCCCGCCTGTCACGCGGGAGACCGGGGTTCAATTCCCCGACGGGGAGAAAGGACTGCTTTTTTTTTTAGGGTGAACAATGTAGCTGAGCCCACAAGTGGAAAATATTCTTGGAAAAAAAGCTTTATGATACGATTTCCAGCCTTTGGGGTTACCTCACCCTTCCAAGGCATTGGTTGTTCAGTGGTAGAATTCTCGCCTGCCACGCGGGAGGCCCGGGTTCGATTCCCGGCCAATGCAAGAAGTTTTGAACATGTAATTTTGACAAGTATGCAAACCCCTGAGGAGGAAATCTGTGTTAGATTGCCAGGCCAACAGAAATCTCTGGTCTTGGGCGAATTCTCAACTGACTCTTGAAAAATACGACTTTGCTTTCATTTACAGTTTGGACATTTACTCATTCTCAGTAGACTTTGGTGAATCCATTGCAGATTTCCAGTGTGTGAGGTGGAAAAGAGTAACCAACTTGTCATTGACAACAGTCTTGAGGTTGGGATTTGTGACAATGTCCTGGGATTTCCCACAAACGCCTCACCTTCTAACTAGTATTGTGTGGCCTGTGAGCGGTATAGAGCAAAATCGATTACATGTACGTGTCTGTGAGAGTCTCAGCTTTCCATAGAGGGGTCGTAGTAGTTCCTAGCTCCAACCATTCAGTCTCTACAGATATTTATGTTAGAAGTGTTTAAGCCCAACACGCCAAACTTAGGGTTAGTACCAATGCTCCACGTTTTTTCAAAGGTATGACCCACCTGCTCCTCGTTAGTATAGTGGTGAGTATCCCCGCCTGTCACGCGGGAGACCGGGGTTCAATTCCCCGACGGGGAGAAAGGACTGCTTTTTTTTTAGGGTGAACAATGTAGCTGAGCCCACAAGTGGAAAATATTCTTGGAAAAAAAGCTTTATGATACGATTTCCAGCCTTTGGGGTTAACTCACCCTTCCAAGGCATTGGTTGTTCAGTGGTAGAATTCTCGCCTGCCACGCGGGAGGCCCGGGTTCGATTCCCGGCCAATGCAAGAAGTTTTGAACATGTAATTTTGACAAGTATGCAAACCCCTGAGGAGGAAATCTGTGTTAGATTGCCAGGCCAACAGAAATCTCTGGTCTTGGGCGAATTCTCAACTGACTCTTGAAAAATACGACTTTGCTTTCATTTACAGTTTGGACATTTACTCATTCTCAGTAGACTTTGGTGAATCCATTGCAGATTTCCAGTGTGTGAGGTGGAAAAGAGTAACCAACTTGTCATTGACAACAGTCTTGAGGTTGGGATTTGTGACAATGTCCTGGGATTTCCCACAAACGCCTCACCTTCTAACTAGTATTGTGTGGCCTGTGAGCGGTATAGAGCAAAATCGATTACATGTACGTGTCTGTGAGAGTCTCAGCTTTCCATAGAGGGGTCGTAGTAGTTCCTAGCTCCAACCATTCAGTCTCTACAGATATTTATGTTAGAAGTGTTTAAGCCCAACACGCCAAACTTAGGGTTAGTACCAATGCTCCACGTTTTTTCAAAGGTATGACCCACCTGCTCCTCGTTAGTATAGTGGTGAGTATCCCCGCCTGTCACGCGGGAGACCGGGGTTCAATTCCCCGACGGGGAGAAAGGACTGCTTTTTTTTTTAGGGTGAACAATGTAGCTGAGCCCACAAGTGGAAAATATTCTTGGAAAAAAAGCTTTATGATACGATTTCCAGCCTTTGGGGTTAACTCACCCTTCCAAGGCATTGGTTGTTCAGTGGTAGAATTCTCGCCTGCCACGCGGGAGGCCCGGGTTCGATTCCCGGCCAATGCAAGAAGTTTTGAACATGTAATTTTGACAAGTATGCAAACCCCTGAGGAGGAAATCTGTGTTAGATTGCCAGGCCAACAGAAATCTCTGGTCTTGGGCGAATTCTCAACTGACTCTTGAAAAATACGACTTTGCTTTCATTTACAGTTTGGACATTTACTCATTCTCAGTAGACTTTGGTGAATCCATTGCAGATTTCCAGTGTGTGAGGTGGAAAAGAGTAACCAACTTGTCATTGACAACAGTCTTGAGGTTGGGATTTGTGACAATGTCCTGGGATTTCCCACAAACGCCTCACCTTCTAACTAGTATTGTGTGGCCTGTGAGCGGTATAGAGCAAAATCGATTACATGTACGTGTCTGTGAGAGTCTCAGCTTTCCATAGAGGGGTCGTAGTAGTTCCTAGCTCCAACCATTCAGTCTCTACAGATATTTATGTTAGAAGTGTTTAAGCCCAACACGCCAAACTTAGGGTTAGTACCAATGCTCCACGTTTTTTCAAAGGTATGACCCACCTGCTCCTCGTTAGTATAGTGGTGAGTATCCCCGCCTGTCACGCGGGAGACCGGGGTTCAATTCCCCGACGGGGAGAAAGGACTGCTTTTTTTTTTAGGGTGAACAATGTAGCTGAGCCCACAAGTGGAAAATATTCTTGGAAAAAAAGCTTTATGATACGATTTCCAGCCTTTGGGGTTAACTCACCCTTCCAAGGCATTGGTTGTTCAGTGGTAGAATTCTCGCCTGCCACGCGGGAGGCCCGGGTTCGATTCCCGGCCAATGCAAGAAGTTTTGAACATGTAATTTTGACAAGTATGCAAACCCCTGAGGAGGAAATCTGTGTTAGATTGCCAGGCCAACAGAAATCTCTGGTCTTGGGCGAATTCTCAACTGACTCTTGAAAAATACGACTTTGCTTTCATTTACAGTTTGGACATTTACTCATTCTCAGTAGACTTTGGTGAATCCATTGCAGATTTCCAGTGTGTGAGGTGGAAAAGAGTAACCAACTTGTCATTGACAACAGTCTTGAGGTTGGGATTTGTGACAATGTCCTGGGATTTCCCACAAACGCCTCACCTTCTAACTAGTATTGTGTGGCCTGTGAGCGGTATAGAGCAAAATCGATTACATGTACGTGTCTGTGAGAGTCTCAGCTTTCCATAGAGGGGTCGTAGTAGTTCCTAGCTCCAACCATTCAGTCTCTACAGATATTTATGTTAGAAGTGTTTAAGCCCAACACGCCAAACTTAGGGTTAGTACCAATGCTCCACGTTTTTTCAAAGGTATGACCCACCTGCTCCTCGTTAGTATAGTGGTGAGTATCCCCGCCTGTCACGCGGGAGACCGGGGTTCAATTCCCCGACGGGGAGAAAGGACTGCTTTTTTTTTTAGGGTGAACAATGTAGCTGAGCCCACAAGTGGAAAATATTCTTGGAAAAAAAGCTTTATGATACGATTTCTAGCCTTTGGGGTTAACTCACCCTTCCAAGGCATTGGTTGTTCAGTGGTAGAATTCTCGCCTGCCACGCGGGAGGCCCGGGTTCGATTCCCGGCCAATGCAAGAAGTTTTGAACATGTAATTTTGACAAGTATGCAAACCCCTGAGGAGGAAATCTGTGTTAGATTGCCAGGCCAACAGAAATCTCTGGTCTTGGGCGAATTCTCAACTGACTCTTGAAAAATACGACTTTGCTTTCATTTACAGTTTGGACATTTACTCATTCTCAGTAGACTTTGGTGAATCCATTGCAGATTTCCAGTGTGTGAGGTGGAAAAGAGTAACCAACTTGTCATTGACAACAGTCTTGAGGTTGGGATTTGTGACAATGTCCTGGGATTTCCCACAAACGCCTCACCTTCTAACTAGTATTGTGTGGCCTGTGAGCGGTATAGAGCAAAATCGATTACATGTACGTGTCTGTGAGAGTCTCAGCTTTCCATAGAGGGGTCGTAGTAGTTCCTAGCTCCAACCATTCAGTCTCTACAGATATTTATGTTAGAAGTGTTTAAGCCCAACACGCCAAACTTAGGGTTAGTACCAATGCTCCACGTTTTTTCAAAGGTATGACCCACCTGCTCCTCGTTAGTATAGTGGTGAGTATCCCCGCCTGTCACGCGGGAGACCGGGGTTCAATTCCCCGACGGGGAGAAAGGACTGCTTTTTTTTTTAGGGTGAACAATGTAGCTGAGCCCACAAGTGGAAAATATTCTTGGAAAAAAGCTTTATGATACGATTTCCAGCCTTTGGGGTTAACTCACCCTTCCAAGGCATTGGTTGTTCAGTGGTAGAATTCTCGCCTGCCACGCGGGAGGCCCGGGTTCGATTCCCGGCCAATGCAAGAAGTTTTGAACATGTAATTTTGACAAGTATGCAAACCCCTGAGGAGGAAATCTGTGTTAGATTGCCAGGCCAACAGAAATCTCTGGTCTTGGGCGAATTCTCAACTGACTCTTGAAAAATACGACTTTGCTTTCATTTACAGTTTGGACATTTACTCATTCTCAGTAGACTTTGGTGAATCCATTGCAGATTTCCAGTGTGTGAGGTGGAAAAGAGTAACCAACTTGTCATTGACAACAGTCTTGAGGTTGGGATTTGTGACAATGTCCTGGGATTTCCCACAAACGCCTCACCTTCTAACTAGTATTGTGTGGCCTGTGAGCGGTATAGAGCAAAATCGATTACATGTACGTGTCTGTGAGAGTCTCAGCTTTCCATAGAGGGGTCGTAGTAGTTCCTAGCTCCAACCATTCAGTCTCTACAGATATTTATGTTAGAAGTGTTTAAGCCCAACACGCCAAACTTAGGGTTAGTACCAATGCTCCACGTTTTTTCAAAGGTATGACCCACCTGCTCCTCGTTAGTATAGTGGTGAGTATCCCCGCCTGTCACGCGGGAGACCGGGGTTCAATTCCCCGACGGGGAGAAAGGACTGCTTTTTTTTTTAGGGTGAACAATGTAGCTGAGCCCACAAGTGGAAAATATTCTTGGAAAAAAAGCTTTATGATACGATTTCCAGCCTTTGGGGTTAACTCACCCTTCCAAGGCATTGGTTGTTCAGTGGTAGAATTCTCGCCTGCCACGCGGGAGGCCCGGGTTCGATTCCCGGCCAATGCAAGAAGTTTTGAACATGTAATTTTGACAAGTATGCAAACCCCTGAGGAGGAAATCTGTGTTAGATTGCCAGGCCAACAGAAATCTCTGGTCTTGGGCGAATTCTCAACTGACTCTTGAAAAATACGACTTTGCTTTCATTTACAGTTTGGACATTTACTCATTCTCAGTAGACTTTGGTGAATCCATTGCAGATTTCCAGTGTGTGAGGTGGAAAAGAGTAACCAACTTGTCATTGACAACAGTCTTGAGGTTGGGATTTGTGACAATGTCCTGGGATTTCCCACAAACGCCTCACCTTCTAACTAGTATTGTGTGGCCTGTGAGCGGTATAGAGCAAAATCGATTACATGTACGTGTCTGTGAGAGTCTCAGCTTTCCATAGAGGGGTCGTAGTAGTTCCTAGCTCCAACCATTCAGTCTCTACAGATATTTATGTTAGAAGTGTTTAAGCCCAACACGCCAAACTTAGGGTTAGTACCAATGCTCCACGTTTTTTCAAAGGTATGACCCACCTGCTCCTCGTTAGTATAGTGGTGAGTATCCCCGCCTGTCACGCGGGAGACCGGGGTTCAATTCCCCGACGGGGAGAAAGGACTGCTTTTTTTTTTAGGGTGAACAATGTAGCTGAGCCCACAAGTGGAAAATATTCTTGGAAAAAAAGCTTTATGATACGATTTCTAGCCTTTGGGGTTAACTCACCCTTCCAAGGCATTGGTTGTTCAGTGGTAGAATTCTCGCCTGCCACGCGGGAGGCCCGGGTTCGATTCCCGGCCAATGCAAGAAGTTTTGAACATGTAATTTTGACAAGTATGCAAACCCCTGAGGAGGAAATCTGTGTTAGATTGCCAGGCCAACAGAAATCTCTGGTCTTGGGCGAATTCTCAACTGACTCTTGAAAAATACGACTTTGCTTTCATTTACAGTTTGGACATTTACTCATTCTCAGTAGACTTTGGTGAATCCATTGCAGATTTCCAGTGTGTGAGGTGGAAAAGAGTAACCAACTTGTCATTGACAACAGTCTTGAGGTTGGGATTTGTGACAATGTCCTGGGATTTCCCACAAACGCCTCACCTTCTAACTAGTATTGTGTGGCCTGTGAGCGGTATAGAGCAAAATCGATTACATGTACGTGTCTGTGAGAGTCTCAGCTTTCCATAGAGGGGTCGTAGTAGTTCCTAGCTCCAACCATTCAGTCTCTACAGATATTTATGTTAGAAGTGTTTAAGCCCAACACGCCAAACTTAGGGTTAGTACCAATGCTCCACGTTTTTTCAAAGGTATGACCCACCTGCTCCTCGTTAGTATAGTGGTGAGTATCCCCGCCTGTCACGCGGGAGACCGGGGTTCAATTCCCCGACGGGGAGAAAGGACTGCTTTTTTTTTTAGGGTGAACATTGTAGCTGAGCCCACAAGTGGAAAATATTCTTGGAAAAAAGCTTTATGATACGATTTCCAGCCTTTGGGGTTAGCTCACCCTTCCAAGGCATTGGTTGTTCAGTGGTAGAATTCTCGCCTGCCACGCGGGAGGCCCGGGTTCGATTCCCGGCCAATGCAAGAAGTTTTGAACATGTAATTTTGACAAGTATGCAAACCCCTGAGGAGGAAATCTGTGTTAGATTGCCAGGCCAACAGAAATCTCTGGTCTTGGGCGAATTCTCAACTGACTCTTGAAAAATACGACTTTGCTTTCATTTACAGTTTGGACATTTACTCATTCTCAGTAGACTTTGGTGAATCCATTGCAGATTTCCAGTGTGTGAGGTGGAAAAGAGTAACCAACTTGTCATTGACAACAGTCTTGAGGTTGGGATTTGTGACAATGTCCTGGGATTTCCCACAAACGCCTCACCTTCTAACTAGTATTGTGTGGCCTGTGAGCGGTATAGAGCAAAATCGATTACATGTACGTGTCTGTGAGAGTCTCAGCCTTTCCATAGAGGGGTCGTAGTAGTTCCTAGCTCCAACCATTCAGTCTCTACAGATATTTATGTTAGAAGTGTTTAAGCCCAACACGCCAAACTTAGGGTAGTACCAATGCTCCACGTTTTTTCAAAGGTATGACCCACCTGCTCCTCGTTAGTATAGTGGTGAGTATCCCCGCCTGTCACGCGGGAGACCGGGGTTCAATTCCCCGACGGGGAGAAAGGACTGCTTTTTTTTTTAGGGTGAACAATGTAGCTGAGCCCACAAGTGGAAAATATTCTTGGAAAAAAAGCTTTATGATACGATTTCCAGCCTTTGGGGTTAACTCACCCTTCCAAGGCATTGGTTGTTCAGTGGTAGAATTCTCGCCTGCCACGCGGGAGGCCCGGGTTCGATTCCCGGCCAATGCAAGAAGTTTTGAACATGTAATTTTGACAAGTATGCAAACCCCTGAGGAGGAAATCTGTGTTAGATTGCCAGGCCAACAGAAATCTCTGGTCTTGGGCGAATTCTCAACTGACTCTTGAAAAATACGACTTTGCTTTCATTTACAGTTTGGACATTTACTCATTCTCAGTAGACTTTGGTGAATCCATTGCAGATTTCCAGTGTGTGAGGTGGAAAAGAGTAACCAACTTGTCATTGACAACAGTCTTGAGGTTGGGATTTGTGACAATGTCCTGGGATTTCCCACAAACGCCTCACCTTCTAACTAGTATTGTGTGGCCTGTGAGCGGTATAGAGCAAAATCGATTACATGTACGTGTCTGTGAGAGTCTCAGCTTTCCATAGAGGGGTCGTAGTAGTTCCTAGCTCCAACCATTCAGTCTCTACAGATATTTATGTTAGAAGTGTTTAAGCCCAACACGCCAAACTTAGGGTTAGTACCAATGCTCCACGTTTTTTCAAAGGTATGACCCACCTGCTCCTCGTTAGTATAGTGGTGAGTATCCCCGCCTGTCACGCGGGAGACCGGGGTTCAATTCCCCGACGGGGAGAAAGGACTGCTTTTTTTTTAGGGTGAACAATGTAGCTGAGCCCACAAGTGGAAAATATTCTTGGAAAAAAAGCTTTATGATACGATTTCCAGCCTTTGGGTTAACTCACCCTTCCAAGGCATTGGTTGTTCAGTGGTAGAATTCTCGCCTGCCACGCGGGAGGCCCGGGTTCGATTCCCGGCCAATGCAAGAAGTTTTGAACATGTAATTTTGACAAGTATGCAAACCCCTGAGGAGGAAATCTGTGTTAGATTGCCAGGCCAACAGAAATCTCTGGTCTTGGGCGAATTCTCAACTGACTCTTGAAAAATACGACTTTGCTTTCATTTTACAGTTTGGACATTTACTCATTCTCAGTAGACTTTGGTGAATCCATTGCAGATTTCCAGTGTGTGAGGTGGAAAAGAGTACACCAACTTGTCATTGACAACAGTCTTGAGGTTGGGATTTGTGACAATGTCCTGGGATTTCCCACCAAACGCCTCACCTTCTAACTAGTATTGTGTGGCCTGTGAGCGGTATATAGAGCAAAATCGATTACATGTACGTGTCTGTGAGAGTCTCAGCTTTCCATAGAGGGGTCGTAGTAGTTCCTAGCTCCAACCATTCAGTCTCTACAAGATATTTATGTTAGAAGTGTTTAAGCCCAACACGCCAAACTTAGGGTTAGTACCCAATGCTCCACGTTTTTTCAAAGGTATGACCCACCTGCTCCTCGTTAGTATAGTGGTGAGTATCCCCGCCTGTCACGCGGGAGACCGGGGTTCAATTCCCCGACGGGGAGAAAGGACTGCTTTTTTTTTTAGGGTGAACAATGTAGCTGAGCCCACAAGTGGAAAATATTCTTGGAAAAAAAGCTTTATGATACGATTTCCAGCCTTTGGGGTTAACTCACCCTTCCAAGGCATTGGTTGTTCAGTGGATAGAATTCTCGCCTGCCACGCGGGAGGCCCGGGTTCGATCCCGGCCAATGCAAGAAGTTTTGAACATGTAATTTTGACAAGTATGCAAACCCCTGAGGAGGAGAAATCTGTGTTAGATTGCCAGGCCAACAGAAATCTCTGGTCTTGGGCGAATTCTCAACTGACTCTTGAAAAATACGACTTTGCTTTCATTTACAGTTTGGACATTTACTCATTCTCAGTAGACTTTGGTGAATCCATTGCAGATTTCCAGTGTGTGAGGTGGAAAAGAGTAACCAACTTGTCATTGACAACAGTCTTGAGGTTGGGATTTGTGACATGTCCTGGGATTTCCCACAAACGCCTCACCTTCTAACTAGTATTGTGTGGCCTGTGAGCGGTATAGAGCAAAATCGATTACAGTACGTGTCTGTGAGAGTCTCAGCTTTCCATAGAGGGGTCGTAGTAGTTCCTAGCTCCAACCATTCAGTCTCGACAGATATTTATGTTAGAAGTGTTTAAGCCCAAACACGCCAAACTTAGGGTTAGTACCAATGCTCCACGTTTTTTCAAAGGTATGACCCACCTGCTCCTCATTAGTATAGTGGTGAGTATCCCCGCCTGTCACGCGGGAGACCGGGGTTCAATTCCCCGACGGGGAGAAAGGACTGCTTTTTTTTTTAGGGTGAACAATGTAGCTGAGCCCACAAGTGGAAAATATTCTTGGAAAAAAAGCTTTATGATACGATTTCCAGCCTTTGGGGTTAGCTCACCCTTCCAAGGCATTGGTTGTTCAGTGGTAGAATTCCTCGCCTGCCACGCGGGAGGCCCGGGTTCGATTCCCGGCCAATGCAAGAAGTTTTGAACATGTAATTTTGACAAGTATGCAAACCCCTGAGGAGGAAATCTGTGTTAGATTGCCAGGCCAACAGAAATCTCTGGTCTTGGGCGAATTCTCAACTGACTCTTGAAAAATACGACTTTGCTTTCATTTACAGTTTGGACATTTACTCATTCTCAGTAGACTTTGGTGAATCCATTGCAGATTTCCAGTGTGTGAGGTGGAAAAGAGTAACCAACTTGTCATTGACAACAGTCTTGAGGTTGGGATTTGTGACAATGTCCTGGGATTTCCCACAAACGCCTCACCTTCTAACTAGTATTGTGTGGCCTGTGAGCGGTATAGGAGCAAAATCGATTACATGTACGTGTCTGTGAGAGTCTCAGCTTTCCATAGAGGGGTCGTAGTAGTCCTAGCTCAACCATTCAGTCTCTACAGATATTTATGTTAGAAGTGTTTTAAGCCCAACACGCCAAACTTAGGGTTATTACCAATGCTCCACGTTTTTCAAAGGTATGACCCACCTGCTCCTCGTTAGTATAGTGGTGAGTATCCCCGCCTGTCACGCGGGAGACGGGGTTCAATTCCCGACGGGGAGAAAGGACTGCTTTTTTTTTAGGGTGAACAATGTAGCTGAGCCCAACAGTGGAAAATATTCTTGGAAAAAAAGCTTTATGATACGATTTCCAGCCTTTGGGGTTAACTCACCCTTCCAAGGCATTGGTGTTCAGTGGTAGAATTCTCGCCTGCCACGCGGGAGGCCCGGGTTCGATTCCCGGCCATGCAAGAAGTTTTGACATGTAATTTTGACAAGTATGCAAACCCCCTGAGGAGGAAATCTGTGTTAATTGCCAGGCCAACAGAAATCTCTGGTCGTGGGCGAATTCTCCACTGACTCTTGAAAAATACGACTTTGCTTTCAGTTACAGTTTGGACATTACTCATCTCTCAGTAGACTTTGGTGAATCCATTGCAGATTTCCAGTGTGTGAGGTGGAAAAGAGTAACCAACTTGTCATTGACAACAGTCTTGAGGTTGGGATTTGTGACAATGTCCTGGGATTTCCCACAAACGCTCACCTCTAACTAGTATTGTGTGGCTGTGAGCGGTATAGAGCAAAATCGATTACATGTACGTGTCTGTGAGAGTCAAGCTTTCCATAGAGGGTCGTAGTAGTTCCTAGCTCCAACCATTCAGTCTCTACAGATATTTATGTTAGAAGTGTTTAAGCCCAACACGCCAACTTAGGGTTAGTACCAATGCTCCACGTTTTTTCAAAGGTATGACCCACCTGCTCCTCGTTAGTATAGTGGTGAGTATCCCCGCTGTCACGCGGGAGACCGGGGTTCAATCCCCGACGGGAGAAAGGACTGCTTTTTTTTTTAGGGTGAACAATGTAGCTGAGCCCACAAGTGGAAAATATTCTTGGAAAAAAAGCTTTATGATACGATTTCCAGCCTTTGGGGTAACTCACCCTTCCAAGGCATTGGTTGTTCAGTGGTAGAATTCTCGCCTGCCACGCGGGAGGCCCGGGTTCGATTCCCGGCCAATGCAGAAGTTTTGAACATGTAATTTGACAAGTATGCAAAACCCTGAGGAGGAATCTGTGTTAGATTGCCAGGCCAACAGAAATCTCTGGTCTTGGGCGAATTCTCAACTGACTCTTGAAAAATACGACTTTGCTTCATTTACAGTTTGGACATTTACTCATTCTCAGTAGACTTTGGTGAATCCATTGCAGATTCCCAGTGTGTGAGGTGGAAAAGTAACCAACTTGTCATTGACAACAGTCTTGAGGTTGGGATTTGTGACAATGTCCTGGATTTCCCACAAACGCCTCACCTTCTAACTAGTATTGTGTGGCCTGTGAGCGGTATAGAGCAAAATCGATTACATGTACGTGTCCTGTGAGAGTCTCAAGCTTTCCATAGAGGGGTCGTAGTAGTTTCCTAGCTCCAACCATTCAGTCTCTACAGATATTGTATGTTAAGAAGTTTAAGCCCAACACGCCAAACTTAGGGTTAGTACCAATGCTCCACGTTTTTTCAAGGTATGACCCACCTGCTCCTCGTTAGTATAGTGGTGAGTACCCCGCCTGTCACGCGGGAGACGGGGTTCAATTCCCGACGGGGAGAAAGGACTCTTTTTTTTTTAGGGTGAACATGTAGCTGAGCCCACAAGTGGAAAATATTCTTGGAAAAAAAGCTTTATGATACGATTTCCAGCCTTGGGGTTAACTCACCCTTCCAAGGCATTGGTTGTTCAGTGGTAGAATTCTCGCCTGCCACGCGGGAGCCCGGGTTCGATTCCCGGCCAATGCAAGAAGTTTTGAACATGTAATTTTGACAAGTATGCAAACCCCTGAGGAGGAAATCTGTGTTAGATTGCCAGGCCAACAGAAATCTCTGGTCTTGGGCGAATTTCTCAACTGACTCTTGAAAAATACGACTTTGCTTTCATTTACAGTTTGGACCTTTACCATCTCAGTAGACTTTGGTGAATCCATTGCAGATTTCCAGTGTGTGAGGTGGAAAAGAGTAACCACTTGTCATTGACAACAGTCTTGAGGTTGGGATTTGTGACAATGTCCTGGATTTCCCACAAACGCCTCACCTTCTACTAGTATGTGTGTGGCCTGTGAGCGGTATAGAGCAAAATCGATTACATGTACGTGTCTGTGAGAGTCTCAGCTTTCCATAGAGGGGCGTAGTAGTTCCTAGCTCCAACCATTCAGTCTCTACAGATATTTATGTTAGAAGTGTTTAAGGCCCACACGCCAAACTTAGGGTTTGTAACCAATGCTCCACGTTTTTTCAAAGGTATGACCCACCTGCTCCTCGTTAGTATAGTGGTGAGTATCCCCGCCTGTCACGCGGGAGACCGGGGTTCAATTCCCCGACGGGGAGAAAGGACTGCTTTTTTTTATGGGTGAACAATGTGCTGAGCCCACAAGTGAAAATATTCTTGGAAAAAAAGCTTTATGATACGATTTTTCCGCCTTTGGGGTTAACTCACCCTTCCAAGGCATTGGTTGTTCAGTGGTAGAATTCTCGCTGCCACGCGGGAGGCCGGGTTCGATTCCCGGCCAATGCAAGAAGTTTTGAACATGTAATTTTGACAGGTATGCAAACCCCTGAGGAGGAAATCTGTGTTAGATTGCCAGGCCAACAGAATCTCTTGTCTTGGGCGAATTCTCAACTGACTCTTGAAAATACGACTTTGCTTTCATTTACAGTTTGGACATTTACTCATTCTCAGTAGACTTTGGTGAATCCATTGCAGATTTCCGTGTG